>NW_022949673.1:0-4691 GCF_012274545.1 Fukomys damarensis | reverse complement strand
CCAGCAGCAGAATCCTGAGATTCAGGGTAATTTCTGATTGAAGACCCAGGTTGAGCTCTCTGATCTCCCACAGTATTGAACTCTGTAAGGTTCTACTGCAGGTTCCATCTGCCTTTCCCCTGATGATATTCCAGGTTCTTATGGGAGGTGGTGATAGGAAAATTTCACTAATGAACATAGATGCAAAAAGACAATAAGATACTGACAAATAGTATGGAGAAGATCATCAAGAATAACATACATCCTGACCAAGTGGAATTATTCCCAAGGATGGTTTACACATGTGTGTTCTGAACACACACAAATCAATAAATGTAATACATTATAGTAATACAGCCAAGAACAAAAAACTATGATCATCTCAATAGATGCAGAAAGAGCACTCAACAAAATCCAACAAGCATTCATGATAAAATCCTACAAAAATTGGAATAGATGGTTTCTACTTGATAAAAGTAGATAAAAGCCTTTAATAATAAAGCAAAAACCAATTTTATACTAAATGGTTAACAACTGAAATCCTCATATCAAAATCAGTAACAATGCAAGGATATACACAACCACCACTCCATTTCAATATAATTTTGGAAACAACCACAGCAATTAGTAAAGAGAAATCAAAAAGAAATAAAGGTAGGATTTGAAGAAGTCAAATTGTCATTATTTGCAGATGACAGGATACTCTATAAGAAGTCCACAAGTACTCCATGAAAAGTTTTCTAGACTTAATAACCAAATTCATTAGTGTAGCTGGATACAAGGTCAACACACAAAAACCAATAGCTTTCCTGTACATGAACAACAGGCTAAATGAAAAAGGAATTGGAGAACAACTCCCTTCACAATATCATCAAAAAAAAAAAAAACACGAACTAAGAGAAGAAATCAAAGAGCCTTACTCAGAGAACTGTAGCACTCTGAAAGAAAAGATGAAAGAGGATATCAGAAAATGGAAAAACATCACTTGCTTATGGGTAGCAAGAAGCAATATAGTGAAAATGGCCATACTTCTAAAAGTAATACATAGATTCAATGCAAGCTCCACTGTTATTCCAAAAGCATACTTCACAGACCTTTAGAAAGCAATCCAAAAATCCATTTGGAATAATAGGAGACCTAGAATATATAGATTCAATGAAGTCCCAATTATAATTTATTTATTTATTTATTTAATTTTTTTTGGTACCGGAGATTGAACTCAGGTCCTTGCCCTTGCAAGGTAGGCCACCGAACCACCGAGTTAAATCCTGGACCCCTTCCATTGTAATTCCCACAGAATACTTCACAGACCTTTAGGAAACAATCCAAAAATCCATTTGGAACAAGAAGAGAACTAGCAAAAGCAATTCTAGGAAACAAAGACAAGGTAAAGCGTATCACAGTCTCACAATCTCCAACTTGAAACAAAACAGAAAAGCTTCTGTAATTAAAAACAGCATTGTACTTGCAAATAACCAGACCTGAGAACAAGTCTAATGAATTAGAAGTTGTACCAAAAACTTCAGACACATTTAGCCACTTCATCTTTGACAAAGGTGAAAAACACCCTCACTAGAGGAAAGAGACTGTTAAATAGATGGTACTGGAAAAAATTGAGTTTTAAATTGCCAAAGATTTAAACCAGACCTATATCTCTCACCATGCACTAAACTAAAATTGAAATGGATCAAATATGTAAATATTAAAGCAGAAAACCTAAGCCAGCTGGAAGAGAGGTTAGGTAGTCTTTAAGCCATTGGCACAGGAAAGACTTCATGAACAAAATCTCAGTTGTGCATGAACTAGCAAAACCAATCAACTAGTGGTGCATCTTCTTACTGAAAAACTGCACAGCAAAAGAAAGCACCAACAGCATGAAGAGAAAGGACATGTTGTGGGAAAGTTTTTTTACCAGCTGTTCCTCAGACAAAAGTCTACTATCTAGAATAAAGAAAGAGCTCAAAAAAATCAGACATCCCAAATTTAATGACCCAATGCAGAAATGAGCATCAGAAATGAACAAATATTTCTTTGACAAAGAAGTAGAAATAGCATATAAAAAATGAAAACTGTTTCAACATCACTCATCATTCTTGAGATGCAAATTAAAAGAAGGCTGAGATTTCACTTTACCCCAGAAAGAATGGCTGAAATCATGAAATCAACTAATAACAAATGCTAGCGTGGCTGTGGGGAAAAGGAAACATTCTGCTGGTGGGGGGGTAGACTGGTACAGCGACTATCAAAATCAGTATGGATATATCTCAAAGAACTAGGCCTAGAGGTTCTATTTGATCATTCCATCTGCTGTATCTTTCTCATGGTAAAAGTATTTTTTTCTTCTTTTATGCCATCTTGTATATCATCCATGTGTTTTTTTATATCCTCTCCATTAGTGCCCTTGAGATCAACTTTGGGAGAGTTAAGCATTTCTGGAGACATCTTTTTGTCTTGTTTTCTCTTGTGATATGCATATGTGTGCATCTGTATGTGTGTGTGTGTGTGTGTGTGTTGTGTGTGTGTGTGTGTGTGTGTACTGAGGGTTGAAAACGAAATAGTGGAGAGAATTCACATCACTCGTATGGAATTAATTTTAGTTAGTGCATTCTTCTCAATGCTGTTATCTTGGCTTTGATTGCATTTTGGTATTTATACACCTCTTCAAACTATGCACCGTAATAGGATCAAATCCAGTCTCTGTGATGCAATAGTAATAATAATAATAATAATAATAATAATAATAATAAATAACTTCTACCATTTTTATCAGCAACTTCATAGCCAACCATGTTTTATAACATACAATAAAACTTGTTTTAACAATATTCTCATTTTCTCAATGTCCCATAAAGTCTGTGAATTCTTGCAGTCCTGAACTCTTTCTACATATAGGGCCATCCTTGAGTGCACACTGTCTTGTCCTCTGGCTAAGTCACAAAACCCTATCTCAGCCTGAGTCTCCTCCATCATTAACAATGTTGTCTCTTTCCTACCCATGAGCTATGAGGTGGGTTGTCAGTGAGTTCCATTACTGTCAACAAAAGGTGGGCAGCTGGAAGGATATTACAAGCAAACAAAACTCCCTGGCTTTTAGAACAGTAGTGAAGTCCCTGCTCAGGTACTGCACTGTTGTAACTCCTTTGTCACCCATGTTTATCCAATTACACTCTGCATCTCCTGCACTACAGTTCTGAGAAACTAAAGGGTCATGGAGCTCAGAAAACCTTGGCCAGGCATAGTGGAATCTTTACTGCCTGCACTGAAATATGGAGAGTGGGCAGAATAATTCATGGACACAGTACTCCCAAGAGTTTGGGGAGTACTGGGGGATTGTATGCGCTGGATCTCCCTTTCTAACCTGTGCTTCACTAGTATAATCTGCAACTCTCAGAGGCACAGTTCTCCCAGATGTCAGCACTGAGCCCCATTCAATGCTGTGTACATATTTCACACTTCTTCAGGAGCCTGAGGGGGTCAATAAGTCTCTATCCTCTGACTGGTACTGTAGTTTTAGTTTCTTTGATGCTCTAATCTTTGAGACCCTCCTTCACTGTTTTCCAACTACCCCAATAGAAGAGTATGTTGGGAGTCGATTCAAGAATGCTGGCCTCTGCTCTTTTCCTCAAGATGTGAGAACCACTCTCAAGGTGGCATGTTAACCAGACCTGGGCTATATAGGGTGGTGTGTTTCAGAGGTATCCCTGCTTCCCTTCCTTCGTTTCTTTCTTTCTTTCTTTCTTTCTTTCTTTCTTTCTTTCTTTCTTTCTTTCTTTCTTTCTTTCTTTCTTTCTTTCTTTCTTTCTTTTCATTCTGGGGATTGAACTCTGGTCCTTGTGCTTTTAGGCAGGCCACCGAACCGCTGAGCTAAATCCCTGGCCCACTGCTTCCCTTTCTAACTTACTCGAAGTTGGATTTGATCAGGTGGATTTTGCCTTCAAGTTGATTTCTCATGTTTGGGTATGTTTACTTCCCCCACTTTCAAGTATCTGAGTTTTTCAGTGGGTCTTCTCTGAGCTTCCCTCATGGACTTCTGCCACTAGCGGACAATGATGGATCCCTTCCCAGTGTAGTACTTTGGAGAAGTGTTTCTTTAAACTGGATTGTTTGCTTTGTAGAAACTAGCTTTTTGAGTGTTTCACATTCATTTCTCAGTTATTCTTTATCAGGAATATAGCAAACAAAGGCTGTTTTTCCATTCATTGTTCTGTCTATTCATTCTATTAACTGTTCCCTTTGCTGTTCAGAAGCTTTTTAATTTGATGGCAAACTGCTTACTAATTCTAGGTATTATTTATTCTACTTTTGGAGTCCTATTCAGGAATTATTTTGCTTGTGACTGGCTTCACCTGTGTTTTCATTACCTTGACTGTTTACTTAGGTTAAAAGATTTAATGTAAGGGTCAGTGATTTAGCTCAATAGTTGCACCACCTGCCTTACAAGCACAAGGAACCAAATTCGATTACTGGTACCAAAACAATCAAAGAAACAAATATTTAACATTAAAAGTTATATGGACACATATAATGGGATGAAGATGTATTACAGTCTAATGAAAAAACATTAGAAGAAACATAATATCACTATAAAAATGGTGCATTAATCCAATTTTAGTCCTACTTTTGTTCTGACAATACAATATGAATGGTCTCATTTGTTATTGACACAAGTAATTTAGTATAAAAAGATCATTCACAAGCTGTGGATGTAGCTC
>NW_022949672.1:0-210 GCF_012274545.1 Fukomys damarensis | reverse complement strand
GACACTGTCTCCTCCCACCTAGATTCCAGTCCTCCTGCCCAGGCTTCCCCAGTGCCCACTCTAAGCTGACCACATCTGCAGCCTCTTCCCAGCTTCTCCACAATGCAAACTGGACCACACGGAAGCCATCTCCAAGTCCTGGCATGCTCTCCCTCTACAGACCCCTAAGAAAACACCTCACCTCCTTTAACTCTTCAGCTAAAATCACAT
>NW_022949671.1:0-217 GCF_012274545.1 Fukomys damarensis | reverse complement strand
TCGCAATCTGGAGGAAGCATGTTTTAGTGATTTATCTATGAGTCAACCTGAGTTACAGGCAAAGATCTTTTAAAAATCCAAAATGCCAAAAGAAAAAAAAACAAAACAGCTGTAAGTGTTGTAACAAATTGGACAGACAGACAGACACACACACACACACACACACACACACATAAGACAACTTTTTATAAACGAGAGTGCACTCAGATGTATCTGG
>NW_022949670.1:0-274 GCF_012274545.1 Fukomys damarensis | reverse complement strand
CCCCCTCTTCTCCTCTCCCCATTTACAAACACTTTATTTCCAATCTTTCATTTTCTCATATTTTTTCTTATTCATTTTATTGATGTCAAGCTTGGACAAAATGTCCTGAAAAGACTGTTTATGTTCATCATGAGATTAATTAGAAAAAGAACATCTAAAAATGATTTTTAGCTCAAAAATATTCATTCATGTTTAAACTAGTGAAATTTCTTATGACATTTTATTGCTTCTTTTCCTGTCCTTAGATCTTTATTTTTTGAAAACATTACTTTTT
>NW_022949669.1:0-313 GCF_012274545.1 Fukomys damarensis | reverse complement strand
CAGTTGTTCTATACTCTGCATAAAGATAGTTGGGATGTGGATTACACCTTGGTCCTCTTTCACAGTTTAGTCCTTCATTTTAAGGTGCAATAATTACTTCAGCAGCATGACACAGGCCTATTTTGAAAGATATTTTAGAGGCAAAAAATTCAAATAAAGGCATACCTCTCAAATGACTTTCTCACGAGTATAGTCAGAGATGGTATCACGTGTTATAAACGCAGAGCAAATGTAATAAACAGCAGTTCTAAAAATTTTAGAGTCCTGAAGTTATTAATATAGATGAGGTCTTAATAAATCTTTATCAGTTTCT
>NW_022949668.1:0-337 GCF_012274545.1 Fukomys damarensis | reverse complement strand
GATTATAGGTTTATGCTACCACACCCAACTAAACATTCTTTTAAGCCTGGCAGTATTAGCTCCCTTGACAAACTCCACATGTAAACCTGATATGAAATACAGTCCAGTGATACACAGTGAAAAGCAAGTGATGATTAATTCTGATTGGAGCCCCTAACCAGGCATGCACAGGAGTTGTTTTAAAAATTAACCTACGATTTTCATAAAAGTTGAGGGAGTCCAGTTCTGAATGAACAGTGTGAGGAAAGTCATAAGGTAACGGAAAGTGAGGTGCGAAGGGAGAATAGCAAGGGTGATGTGACTAGATGAATTGGTGTGTTAAACCATTATGGATGAA
>NW_022949667.1:0-544 GCF_012274545.1 Fukomys damarensis | reverse complement strand
AAAGTTGTTTAATTCATGGTTGCTGTGAAGTAGAGGCAGAGAGAGAAAGCTCTGGGGAGGAAAGGACAAGGAACCAGACAGAGTTCCCAAGTTCATGCCCTTATGACCTGCAGCCTTTAACTACGTCCCACCACCTAAGTATCCATTACCTCCAACAATGCCATCAAATTATGATGCCATCCATTATCACTGATGAAGTTGAGCCCTAACTATCACATCTCCTTCCAAAAGCCTCATCTCTGAACACCTAACACTTTGGGGTGTCATTTTAGACACAAACCATAATATACACACAAATATGATGGTGTGTTTTCCTTGTACCAATTCCACTTGCCAACAGAGTTAAGTCCACACTGTTTAGCAAGTTGTTCAAACTCTTTAAAATGTCCAAACATACATTCCCTGTTCCATCCTCTAAAGTTTCCCTTCCACTCTCCTCACATACAAAAACTTCTCTTTCTCAACCATCCTGTGCTTTTCCTGTGGCCATGTCTTCACAGGACTTCCTGAAAATCCCTTTCCATTCTTCACATATACAGGAAAG
>NW_022949666.1:0-236 GCF_012274545.1 Fukomys damarensis | reverse complement strand
ATCTTTAAAGATCCATCAAATTAAAGGACAAATGAATAATATCCTGGAGTTAGAATTCCATCAGTTTGGGCTGGGGATGTAGCTCAATGGCACCACACATGGCAAGAACATGGTCCTGAGTTCGATCTTTCGTACTGCGGTGAAGGGGGGAGAATTTCATCAATTCAATCACTGAGTACTTCTTTTTTGCCAGTTAACTCTTCAGTTATGTGACTCATACTATCCAGTTTCCATGC
>NW_022949665.1:0-249 GCF_012274545.1 Fukomys damarensis | reverse complement strand
TTTTTTTTCCCAAAGGGGAAAGTGATCAAGAGATGGAGGAAAGGGGAAGGAAAGGATGGAAAGGGCATTAAAATAAGTGTTAGGATGTATTGTGTACATGTCCCAACTCCACACAAGGATTATAAATATGTACGACAAGCATGTACTGAAAAGAACTAAAAAAAAGAATTAGAGCTATAAAGATAATCACTAAAAATAACATTACTCTTAGTCCTCTTTCTCTTCCTCTTCCTCCTCCTCCTCCTCCTC
>NW_022949664.1:0-203 GCF_012274545.1 Fukomys damarensis | reverse complement strand
CCCAGTGCATTTATTCTCTCAAAACTGGGGGAACCACTTTCGCTGATTTCACTGGGATTATGTCACCCACCAAGGCAATTTTCTGTTTCAGTAGGTGATGTTAAGAAACAAAACAACACCCTTTATTGGTTTTGGAGAAAAGAGCCTGGCATTATATTCCACAGCTTTGATGTGCTTAGTTGTTCCTGTAAGGATCTGCCTCT
>NW_022949663.1:0-1083 GCF_012274545.1 Fukomys damarensis | reverse complement strand
AATGAATGTAACTGTACTGTCTGCCTAGAATGTACCAATAAATTAAATTTTAAAAAAAGAATAGATCAAGAGAAATTAGCATTCTCAAGAACTGAAGGGATAAACAATATAAAGAAATATGAGAAGAACCTCAGAATGAAACAATATTTAGCACACCAAAATATGCATAATAATGTACAAAAGAAGATAAAATAAGGGGAAACTTTTTTAAAATAATGGCTGAAAGCATCCTAGATTTAATGAAAACCATTAATGTACACATCTGAGAAGCACACAGAACTCTAAGTGGGATAAACTCAAGAATGTCTATACCTAGATATGTCATAATAAAAATCCTAAAGGATAAAATTTGAAAATAACATGAGAAAAATAGCATGCATGACTAAAGGTATCCCAGTAAACTTAACAACTGACTTTTCATCAGGAACAGTGGAGGCCAGAGACAGTGGGGTAAAGTATTCAAAGCCCTGGAAAGAAAAATCTCACCCAGCTGAGTGTGGTGGTGTACACTTTTAGTCCTAGCACTCAGAAAGCTGAGGCAGGATGATTATTAAATCTAGGAGTTTGAGGCAAGACTGAGCAACATAGCAATACTCTCAACTCAAAAACAAAAAAATGAAGGAAATAAAACTGTTAGACAAGAATATTATATTGTGCAAAAAACTGTCTTTCAGAATTGAAGGCGAAGCTGAGTATGATGGCATGTGCCTGTAATCCCAGCACTTGGAAAGCTGAGGCAGGGAGGATCACAAGTTGATTTCCACCTGAGCAATTTAGCGAGACTGTATCAAAATTAAAAATAAGAAAAGGCTAGAGATTTAGCTCAGTGGTAGAGTGTTCTTAGGTTCAATCCCTGGTACTGCAAAAGGAAAAAAAAATGAAATAAAAATATTTCTAGATAAAAACTGAGAGAATTTAGTAGGTAAATCTATAGAAATTAGTGGTGCTACTTTATGAGAAATAGCAAAGGAAATTCTTCATGTTAGAGCAAGTGGCACCAGGCATGGTGGTGCACACCTATAAGCCCAGCACTTGAGAGGCTGAGGCAGTAGGGTTGCCATAGTGAGTTCATAGTGAGTTCAA
>NW_022949662.1:0-471 GCF_012274545.1 Fukomys damarensis | reverse complement strand
ACAATCTAGAAGATTTCATAAGACACCAGTAAAAAGCTAGCTGAGCTAAACAAATAACACAAAACATGAATGACCAGTTTAGCAAAGAATTAGCATCCATGAATAGTTTTCCAACAGAAATTCAGTACATTACAAATTCTATTGAAAATATGGGCAGCAGAAGCAACCAATGTGAGGACAGAATTTCAGAACTAGGAGACAGGAATGCCTTAACAGATCAACCACTCAGACGCACCTTAAAGTGTAAGAGACCATAAAAGATGGACCTAACAGCTGCTATGTGATGCAAAGAAGACTACCCTAAGAGTAATGGGAAGAAGTGAAAAGCAGCAGAAATTCCATTAAAAAAAGAAAAAAAACTCTCACAGAAATAATGGCAGAAAACTCCTCAAATACAGGGAAAGAAATACACAGATAAGTGAGGCATATGAGACCTTAATTAGCCACAACCAAAAGACAACCTCCTCATGT
>NW_022949661.1:0-283 GCF_012274545.1 Fukomys damarensis | reverse complement strand
CTCTACTTTTTCTTACTCAGCAGTCTTTGAGATGAATTTATGAGTCAAATTGCTAGTGATTATTCCAGTCCAATTTAAAAAAAAAAGTGCAAAAGTAATGTTCTCAGGTACTGTGAGGAGAATGGAGACGGAAAGATGACCATAAGGATCGTTAACCCTAGAGTGAGAAGGAATACTTCTTTGCCTGTGCACCTGTGTGTGCATGTACACACAAACACACGTACCTTTAGTAACTCCTCACAATCTCAGCCTGCAAATCCAAGGGTGTCTGGAATACAGAATT
>NW_022949660.1:0-256 GCF_012274545.1 Fukomys damarensis | reverse complement strand
AGGGAAGGGGAAAAAAAGGGGCACCAAGACCTGTCATGTGAAGGTACAGGATCCCAGTAATCAATGTAACTGTATTGTATACCTGGATTGTACCAATAAACTCAATAAAAAGAAAAAAAAAGTATCCAGGGAGAGCAGACTATTTTAGGCAAAGGGTAGTGATGGAATTTAAAAAGCAAGCCAGGTGTCATGTATGCCTATAATTCCAGCACTTGGAAGGCTGAGGCAGGTGGATCGCTGTAAGTTTGAGACGAGC
>NW_022949659.1:0-219 GCF_012274545.1 Fukomys damarensis | reverse complement strand
AAGGATTGTCAGAGAGTTGGAGGACGCTGAGCCCACACTGCCAACGCCGCTGAGCTGCGTCCCGTGGCCAGAGCAGGTGCCGAATAAAACACAGAGAGACGAGAGAGGAGGGAGAGAGGGTCCATCCGGGAGCGCGGCTCGGACGGGGCCCCCGGTCCCAGCGGGGAGAGAGGGACTCCGTGAGAAGTCACCCAGGATCTCAGAGGCAGAGGACAGAGG
>NW_022949658.1:0-948 GCF_012274545.1 Fukomys damarensis | reverse complement strand
ATCTGTTTTAACAGTTTCAGAAAAGTCCAAGTCCAGGTCTCTTCTGAGACTGAAGGCAAACTTTTAGCTGTTGATCTCTTTAAAAATTAAAAGCAAGTTAAATAACCTTAAGGTATAGCATAGGGTAATGTTCCCATTTCAAAGGGAATACAGGGAATAGAAATGAATTGAATAAAAGCAATGAAATTCAGCAGGGGAAAGATTAAGTCCTATAATATAATTCCAGTATCCAGGGCATATGGTGCTAAAATGTCAATGGCCCTTTTGGCTGCAACCGATATTATCTCCTTTTCACTGATTCCACTCATCACTTGCAGCCTTCCTTTGCAGATATTCCATGTTCATGGCACCTTTGACTTCCTCGGGTGTCCACAACATCTTTCACTTTATTCCCGTAGCCTCATTGCACTACCTTCTCAGGGATCCCTTGCCTGGTATTTCAGGCCTTTCTTTGAAACCTGGGTAGAAACCTCTCTGAACTCACAATTTTTACATTCTGATGCAAGTACAACCAGTATCTCATAGACAAACTTCAAGGTCTTTCATCAGCGGAAGCACTAGCCAAGTTCCTATTGGGACATGGTTCCAAAGATTGCTGAATACTGGGATGCTGAGCATGGCAAAATGAATCCAAGGAACCAAGTCCCTAAGAAGCCATTCTTGAGTAGAAGTACCAAGGGTTCTTTTCTCAAATGAAAGATTGACACTGAGCCTCCCATGGGATCTTGTTGATTCCTATATATCTTCAAGGAAACTTTCTTTTTGTCCGTTTTCAAAGTTCTCAGTTTCGTTTTAGTTGCACGAATCTTTTCAGCAGCTTCACTCCATTTCCTTTGCCTCAAAAGTATACATAATTCCTTCTGGGCTAAAATATGAGGTTTTCCAAAGTTTATGTTCTGCTATTTGTCCCCAGTTCTCCCTATAAATCTGACTAAAATCAGCAAGTAA
>NW_022949657.1:0-571 GCF_012274545.1 Fukomys damarensis | reverse complement strand
CTATGAATGTCGGTGTGGCTCTTGGTGTCCTCTCTTCATTCTCTTGTTTGGTCTGCATCTTGGTCTCCTATGTGTTTATTTTCTCTACTGTGTTGAAGATGCCATCCAGGGAGAGCCGGTCCAAATCCTTCTCCACCTGTGTGCCCCATCTAATGGTTGTGGGCACCTTTGTTCTAACAGGTATTGCTGCTTATTTAAAGCCGACTTCCAGTGAACCTAATCTTCTAGACTTGGTGTGTTCTATGATGTACTCTGTGACACCACCTTTCTTGAACCCCATTATCTACTGTCTGAGGAACAGGGACATTCAATCTGCTCTAAGGAAATTCCTTAGGAAGGCCAAAGGGTTTCTTTAGAAAGATACTGAAGTTGAAGGAGGGAGCAATATCCCTGCCAAGATCCTTCCCCTAACTAGCTGTTGGGGGTGATTTCTTGTAGATTTAAGTAGATCCCGTGATCCAGCTTTCCTCAACTCATGTTTTCAGTTTCAGTAGAAAGTAAGTCATTTCCTACTTTCTGTCTCTTTGAAGTTTTTGTGTTACAGAAATTATGAAGCTTTTTATCTTGTGCC
>NW_022949656.1:0-379 GCF_012274545.1 Fukomys damarensis | reverse complement strand
GCATAGACTGCCTTTGCTAGCCCTGCCAAATGTCCCTATATGTGATATACTCCCAAGTGAAATAAAAAAATCCCACGTGTTTAAACACCAAATAGTTTCTCTGGTGTGAGTACACTGTACTATTACATAAAATCTTAATGAGAAAATTGAGGAAATTGAGGACAAGGGGAAAAATAAGGAACAAGACCTGATATGTAAAGGTACAAGATCCCAACATGTCTCTCATTTCCTGCCTTTTCATTAGATGCGGGATGCCCAGAGTGATGTAAAACTGTTGAAATGAAATTGGGAATGAGCCAAATTGGGAATCCTGTGTCTCAAGATTCTTCAACGTGTTTTGGAAGCAATTTTGAAGATGGCATTGCAAGAAGAGAAAGTT
>NW_022949655.1:0-233 GCF_012274545.1 Fukomys damarensis | reverse complement strand
ACATACAGGGGGGCAGTGACAACCCCACTTTTGAGCTCCAGGATCCGAGTCCCCAGAAGGAGGTGACCAAGCTTGGTAAGACAGAAGAGGCAGACCCTACCCGAGCCCTTAGTTCTTGCGGAAGGTCTGAGGGACCTGTCCATTCCCAAGGATGATGATCTTGGAGAGTTGGGGAGGGAAGAGTGAGGCAAGAGCCTCAGTGACCAACTTGTTCCAGATTGCCTGGAACTTTT
>NW_022949654.1:0-200 GCF_012274545.1 Fukomys damarensis | reverse complement strand
TCTCTCTCCCTGAATGATCTGTCCCCCCCGCCACTGCAAGAATAATGCATCCATGCCACCCACCATTCCCAGCACATCAGAACTCTGCTAGGTTCTTGGCCAAAACAGGTGGTCCTGAGCCACATTTTTCTCTGACTCTGCAGTAGCCATACCTGGGTCCTGGACATCATAGCCTTTCTGAACTGGTTCTGTCCATTTTT
>NW_022949653.1:0-227 GCF_012274545.1 Fukomys damarensis | reverse complement strand
CAACACTTTGACATTATCACTTTTACTTGATATAAAAGAAGAAAAGCTTAATCGGTATAAAGAAGACACTTCACTTCTAGATTCTATAATAAAATAAAGTTGACCTTGTCTTTGTAAAAAAATTTAGTGTTAAAAAAAAAAAGTCCAATGAGCTGAGTGCTGTTAGGCAGGAGGATCGCCATGAGTTTGAGGCCAGCTTGGGCTACAGCATAGTGAGTTCAAGGCCA
>NW_022949652.1:0-302 GCF_012274545.1 Fukomys damarensis | reverse complement strand
CCTGTAGTTGAAAACATATGAGGGCAATTTCTCTGTAGTAGCTGAGGTGTACTGGCACTTCCCTGGTTGGTGGAATCCTTCCTTACTGGAGCCACATTTAAGTATGTAGAATTTGAAAATGAGCTTACTCCACTAGTTTCAGAAGTTCCTTTTTTGCAATATCTCTTGCTGTAGGTCTCTTCTGAAGGAAACTTGGAACTTGGGCAGTGAGTGTTCTACAATCATTTTTTTCTGGCTCTTCTTTTAATATGTAGTAGTAGTTGTGGATATCCTCATTTAAAATTTGGATGTTGACAGAAGTG
>NW_022949651.1:0-206 GCF_012274545.1 Fukomys damarensis | reverse complement strand
CTTGTCATAAGCTGCATTGAAAAGATACCTCATTACCCATAGATCCATTTTTCAACTGGAAATGCTGCTTCATTCCATTTACAATGCATAATTTTAGACAAATTGAAAAGCCTATATCAGTGATAATTTATTAATATGTTGCTATCTTAAACTAAAACAATTATAATAAAAATCATAATTTTAGAAACAGGAAAGAATGGTGATCA
>NW_022949650.1:0-212 GCF_012274545.1 Fukomys damarensis | reverse complement strand
CAATTATCCAAGAGCAGGAAGTGGGGGCTGGGGATTTAGCTCAGTGGTTTCAGCGCCTGCTTCACAAGCACAAGGACTGGAGTTCGATCCCCGGTACCAAAAAAAACAAAAAACAAGAGCAGGAAGTGGATTGAGAAAGCTGCCCATGCCCCAGAAGGCTATGCTTTGCTTTCTGTTGCAGTCCTTTTAGGCTGCTATAATGAAATAAGATG
>NW_022949649.1:0-247 GCF_012274545.1 Fukomys damarensis | reverse complement strand
AATCACACTGTCCTTTGATCGGAGATACTTGAAATTTGTACAGATTCCAAATTCCAAACCTATTGAATTCATCTACAATTAAACTTAATCATAATAAAATCGATGTGGATTTCTATTTGAAGAGAAGCAAATTTGACAAAATGATCCTGCATTGTAGTGGGAAAGAAAAAATTTCTGAAGAGATTTGAGGCTATCTAAAAAAGAATGATGGAAAAAAACTGACCCCTGTGAAATATTTAATTGTACT
>NW_022949648.1:0-267 GCF_012274545.1 Fukomys damarensis | reverse complement strand
ATCTTTAGTTTCCCTCCCACCAAGGCCACAGAGAGACAGAGAAGTTGAAACCTGTTTCTGCAGGGCTGAACCCATAAAAGGCAATCTGGCCTGTGATAGTTTAAAAGTGGCTCACTCCTCATAAATAATCACAGCCAGGCCCAAAACTGATAGAAGGACCTTCTTTCTTTGTTCTTCTTTCTTCTTCCTCCTCCTCTCTCTCTGCTCTCTCTCTCTCTCTCTCTCTCTCTCTCTCTCTCTCTCTCTGCTCTTTCTCTCTGCTCTCTC
>NW_022949647.1:0-223 GCF_012274545.1 Fukomys damarensis | reverse complement strand
TCTTCTGTATACTTTGCCTCTTACGTATTCTTTCTAGAGCTCAAAGGTGTTCCTACCTCTCAGTTTCCTGGAATCCTTTCATGTCTCCTCACTGCCTTCCCAACAAAATTGAAATTTCTTAACACACAAGCCCTTTGCAGACTCAGCTGTGCCTACGGATTCATTCCCTTACCCCCATCGTTATGTCCTCCCCTCTCACCCGATGCCCAGGTCCTCTAATGAC
>NW_022949646.1:0-221 GCF_012274545.1 Fukomys damarensis | reverse complement strand
TAGTGAATCTGTGTATTCTTCATTATTCTTTAATTTATGAAATGAGTCCAGCCTGCTAACTTTACCTCCTGAAATTGGAAACTTTGGCCTGGGGAGCAAACATGTCTGGCCAGACAGGATTCAGACAGGGTCTTCATACTGACATTCTTAACCTTTTTCCCTTGACCATCTCATCTGGTCCCTCAGATGATTTGTGTCCATTTATTTGGATTTGAATCTGG
>NW_022949645.1:0-384 GCF_012274545.1 Fukomys damarensis | reverse complement strand
GGGGTCTTGCTTTTTGGTTGAGGCTGGCTTTAAACTACCTATATAGCCTGGGCTGGCCTTGAACTTGGGTCTATTCTCTTGCCTCAGGCTCCTGAGTGCTGGGAATGTAGGCATTCACCATGGTGCCCAGAAGGTCTGAATTCTTTAATACCATGTTTACTAGTTTTGAATATTGCATAAATTAAATTAAATTGTTGTCTTACATGGTACTTGTGCTGAAATCATTCTTTTAAAATTTTGTTCATACTCACATGTAGGTCCAGATTCTTTAGTTTTGAACCATTTGGTATTCCACCCTATCCATATAGCAAATGTATATATCTTTTCCATCTTGACAGACATTCAGATTTTCATATTTTTCCCAAATTTGGGCTATTACAAATC
>NW_022949644.1:0-246 GCF_012274545.1 Fukomys damarensis | reverse complement strand
AGGAGCTGAGACCGTGCAGAGGACGCTGGGTCCCTCGGCACCCATGGAGCCCGGGATGGTGTGAGAGGGCAGGTGGAGGCCGTTGCGCAAAGCTTGTCGTGGGGACTCCTGGCTCCACCTGTGAGGTCCCAAGTGGTCTTCCTGGCAGTCTTGGTTCCTCCTGGTGGGCGGGGAGGCAGGGCGCCTCTGTCTTGGTAAGTCTGCACCCTACTTCCGTCCAGTGGAGGAGGCAGAGTCTTCTTAATC
>NW_022949643.1:0-200 GCF_012274545.1 Fukomys damarensis | reverse complement strand
CAGGCTCATGCTCTCTTCGTAGCAAGGCCCCGTTTATTTTTCCGGGTGGAGTATATATAGGCTTACACCGAAACCAAAAGTGTGAACAGGGTGTAGCTGACTGCAAAGGTCACAATGCTGTACAAAACATTATGGGATACATTTGCTAGGCAACAGGTCAGACCACCAGTTGAACTAGCCCGTTGTTATGGGCGACGGCA
>NW_022949642.1:0-208 GCF_012274545.1 Fukomys damarensis | reverse complement strand
CAGCAGTAGCTGACTAATCTATATGCACTTACACTTCGAGTTTTTCAGTTACTTATATTGCCTGCTGAGCACCTGTGAACAATTAAGTTTGGGAACCCTACGTAGGGGGAGGTGTTCAAACCTCACTTTGCTTAAGAATTTCTCAGGGGATTTTGTTAAACTGGAGATCCCTGGGCTTACTCCTAGAGTCTCAGTACTAGACTGGGTG
>NW_022949641.1:0-229 GCF_012274545.1 Fukomys damarensis | reverse complement strand
GACCCAGGTTTCTTGCCCAGAAATTTTTCCTTATACCACACTGCTGCCTCTCAGGGCCCGGGCAGTGGGGGGTGTCCCAGGAGGATGAGTGCTACACTAGGTCAATGCGCTCCTCTCTGTTTGGTCTGGAAAGTAACATGGAGTGTTCTCTTGGGAGTGAGTGCATAGCCTCTCTTGGCTGGGGTGGAGGTAAGCAGGCCCCAAGGAGAAAAGTCAGCTCACCGCTCCA
>NW_022949640.1:0-739 GCF_012274545.1 Fukomys damarensis | reverse complement strand
ATCATGTCTAGAATGTAAGAATTTAAAATGCTGAATATGGAGAAATATTGATTTAATAAAACTAGTGAAGGTACAACCTCACTTGTAAACAAATTATGAAAAATAAAAATGAAGTTCATTTAGTGCATAGGGAGTCAACTGTTAAATTGTCATTGTAAATACTGGATTTGCTCAGGATGTAGCCTGAACTTGTACTGCTCAGGATGAGCATGTCAGAGTCCAATGTCCATAGAATCCACTGCATCAACAGATGAATGAGAGCACCAACAGGAAATCAGAAAGCTACAAGAAGCAAGCATCTAGGAAGAAGGTGTTTTATAAAATGACACAGGATAATGTCTTGAAGAAGCAATGAAACCTTGGAAAAGGCACACAATATTTCTAAATTGTATCTCATGAGTTATGGGATAAAAAGTAGATTTTTATGTTTAGGTATATTAAATTAAATCAGTTATTTGAGAAATTTAAATACATTTTTCTTTCTATAAGAACTGATCAAATATTCTAGAAATGCTGAAATTTTGAGACAGTCTGTAAAAGTGAATCATAATACTCAAGAAAAACTACCATTGGGAAGAGCTTGGGGAAAAAGGACAGGTGACAGTAGAATAGAAGGAGAATAGCAAGAGGACTCAGGTGGTTGGTCTTCTAGTATCATCTGATTACTGGAAACCCCTGACACATTACCAGAAACTGCTGCAGTAGACTCTAATCTCCTGCTCAGTGTACAACACAAGTG
>NW_022949639.1:0-275 GCF_012274545.1 Fukomys damarensis | reverse complement strand
AGACCAGGGAGTGCCCAGCACCTTGGAGGCTGAGGGCTCCTGACTGGTGAGGGTGGGGTTGGTTGAGCAGAGCCGTGATTTATCCCACAGTCGTCCATCGTAAGGAGCTTCTCTCTGCTCATCTCCTCGCATGTCGTTGTGTGAGGGTTTCCACCAAGGAGCCGCAGAGGAAGGAGATCAGGTGAGGAGAGGTAGCTCTGGAGGACTGGGGTACTGCTGTTCCCCCGGCCACCATGTAGAAGCCTAGACTCGGCCATGCTGTGAGCAGCCCAGGA
>NW_022949638.1:0-2375 GCF_012274545.1 Fukomys damarensis | reverse complement strand
CTCGCTCTCTCTCTCTCTCTCTCTCTCTCTCTCTCTCTCTCTCTCTTTCTGAAATACCGATGTCCAATTGCCAGGGCTTTAGGAGACAAGAAGCCCTTCTTTGCCATGGTTTTCACCAACAGCTTGTTTAGAACTGCAGGGCACAGAGCCCTGGAATATGGCCTGACTGAAGCTTGCACATCAAATGGAAGAGACTAAGAGAAAAGTGGAGAATTTGAGTAAAATGAGAGCTAAGAGCAAGCACAGGGCTAGGGTCAGACTTCTCATGGGGGACAACAGACCACCCAAAAGGCCTTCCATGAAGGAAGCTGGTGACACAGCTCTGAGAAAAGGAGAGTCACACCCATGACTGGCCTAAAGGAAGGGACAGGAAGCTGAGGCAGGCTGCTGCTGCAGGGAGGACCAGCAGAAAGTCAGGATCTGAGATGATCCTACTCTCCAGGGGTTACTGAGCAAGCCAATCACGAGGACAGAGTTACCTGAAATCTCGGGACAGCAGGCTCAAGGTTGTTTCATCTCCTCACCTCAGGAAAATCCTCAGGTGCCTTTTCTTTTAAAACTTTATGAGATTCTCAGACAGAAGAATGGAATACCCTTTCTTGCCCCCAAACTGGCCATTTGGGGCAGTGACAATAAAATTGTCATGTTTATCATCTTCCCACCCCAATCTCTGCCAAAAAAAGAGGGGGAGGAAGAAAAAGAAAAAAATCTCTGTAATTGCTGATATTACTATTTCATGCATTAGGTGAGAGTTTCCAAAAACAGTAACAATTAATTTTCCTTAGTGGTGTTAGCCAAAAAGCAGCGAGGTGCCAGGTTTCCATGGTCCTCTTAGATCATCTGGCATCTGTGAACAATGGCTACAGGAACAAGCCCTTCGAGACCAGTAAAGCTGCTTTCAAGCCTGACTTTAGAGGCCTTCATGTCTTGGCTATTCTGCATCACATCACAGCAGGTAGAAAACTCAGGATGGAAAATGTCAGCCTAGATACAAGTTTTCTCCACAGAAATATTGCTTTGACATAGCTGAACTCCTTGGAGATCTTCTCCATGTAAAGCTTCAAAAACACACAAGTCTTGGCTGCAAAAGCCTTTCTGACGTGACTCCAGACACATTGAAGAAATGGGTCTAATTTTGAAGGATATGGCTGGGCAGTCCACCAAGACCCCAAAGGGAACAAGCCATCCTGATTTTATACAAAAAGAATTTTCAAAATAGCCTCAGCCAAAACTCTGAAATTTCTGAAAGCAGTTACACTAATCCCCTCTCAGTTCTTGAAGAGAGATTTGAGGCAGAAAGGCAAGATGACATGAAACTCCCCTCTTGGTTGTTTCTCAACCGCTGCTGTACAGAGACTCCTGGGTGTCATGCAAACAGCTTCCCTCTACTTGCAAGACTTTCACAACCTCATGACAGGGCTTCTCTATGCAAAGCTTTGCCTCATGCAGTGACAGGACCCTGAGATGCTCAGCTGATGGTACTTTTTCCCTCTCCAGTTCTTTCTAGACAGAACGCTGTCAAGATATGGTAGTTAACTGCCTGGATTGTCACCAAGGAAGACACATGGAAAATCATCTTTACAATGCACTTGAAAAATGAAAGGAACTGAAAGTCAGAAATGAGTTACTCACTCCACTGAGCATGTCCTATGGGAAGGAATGATGATGGATGTTGAAAAGAATTGCAAGGGCCTCAAATATGCTGTGAAATAAGATGTGTGTGTGGTGTGTGTGTTTGTGTGTGGAAAGCCAGGACTTATGTGTACCAAATGCAAGATCACAACAGCTCCTGTTCATGGGCTGTCAGATGGGGACAGGCTTCTCTCTGCATGCCTGGGCTGTCACCTTGGCTAAGTGTCTGGGCCTGTCCATGTTCCCAAGGCACTGCTATCCCCATGTATGCTTCTCTGGCTGAGAGTTCCCTAGCACTCCCTGAGGTTTCCACTAGCTACAGGAGCATGTGTGGCCCCTGCTGGGCAGGCTGTGATGTCCCTAGGAGCAGCCCTTGACCAACAAGAAGGGAGCTGGTGGGAAAACACCCAGGGTCCTCCAGCCTCACTCCCCACCCCCACTGTGTTTCCTGGCATCCAAATCCTCTACTGAAACTTGAATCCTTTCCATTGAAGGAGCCCAAACCCAAACCAAGACAGCCCTGGAGTCCACACAAGTGCCTTAGGAGTGAGCTGTACAATTGAGGAAACAGAGGCTTTAGAAAGCTAAAATAGAAACAACAGAAAACCATCCACACTGCCAGTCCCTCTCTGAATAGAGACTGGCTCAGTTGGAGTGATCCAAAGGGGGTGCCTTCAAACACATTGCTCCCAGCACTCTTTGGAATAACTACTTTCTTCCTAATATTTGCCCATTGAAACAGT
>NW_022949637.1:0-326 GCF_012274545.1 Fukomys damarensis | reverse complement strand
GAAAATCCAAGTGGTCCCTATGATATCCAAGTCATGATTCTAAGAACAAAGAATAACAGTTTCATAAAAGAATATATCTCATCTCCATAGTGATTTACTGTTTTCAAAATGCCGCATTTTCATACATGTTGGCAGTCTTGACCCTCAAGCCCAAATCATTTTTGAAGAAAATGAACCGGCGAATCTCACTCTGGTGCCCAGGATCTCAGGGAGGCTCCGGGATAGAACCAGGCTCCTGGTGCTCTGGGGAGAACATCTTACGCAACAGAGTCACTTAGAGTTTCAATAAGTAAAAATGCTAGTCAGGAAATGTTAGAATACTAAGC
>NW_022949636.1:0-523 GCF_012274545.1 Fukomys damarensis | reverse complement strand
TTGTTCTTCTGTTGGATTTCTGGAATCTTAACTATTATCTGCCTATGTGTAGATTTTTTTTTTTAATCACAGCTAGTTGGAGTCCTACATGCCTCATTTATCTATATATCAAGTTCTTTTCCCCTACTTGGGAAGTTTTCTGCCATTATTTCTGTGAACAGTTTTTTATGTCATCTGCACTCTCTTCTGTTTCTTCACTGACTCCAATCAGTCTTATGTTATTCTTTTTTGCATTGTCTAGCAGCTGCTGGATTGATTTCTTGTGGTCCCTTATTATTTTTAAGACATTTTTCTTTTCCTGGTCATTAATTGCAATCCTATCTTCTATGTTTGAAATTCTATCCTTGCATTGGCTCGTTCTGCTGCGTAAACATTCGATGGAGTTTTTAATCTCCTGGAAATCTGTTTGCATCTGTTTTATGGATTCCATTTGTTTCCTGTGTTGGGATTCCATCATATTTCTCAGCTCCTCTATTTTTTTAATCTGTGTCCACAGTAGATTTATTAATCATGTCTTGCACTA
>NW_022949635.1:0-227 GCF_012274545.1 Fukomys damarensis | reverse complement strand
CTACCTATGACTCCATGAGGCTTGAGGGGGGGTGACCTCTAGACACAAGCCATAATAAGCCTAGACTATATCTGCCCATTCCATGGTAACAAGATGGTTGTGTAGATTTCACTTATAGCTATTTGCTTTTTAAATAGTGTCCAGATGCCTGTCTCCAGGCCTGCTAGTATCTAACTTTTTGCCGAACATCGGCAGGAAGCCTCATAATGCCAATCAGGAGACAAGCA
>NW_022949634.1:0-312 GCF_012274545.1 Fukomys damarensis | reverse complement strand
ATTTTTTGTGAACCCTCAGTATGGGCTGCTGTCACTAAAGGCGGCCATGCATTTTCATAATTTGTTGCAGTTTCTACCTCAAAACCTAGAGGTTCCGGTGGAGCCGTCGGAATGATACTTTCACTTTCAATTTTACAATTATCATACTTAGGTTCCTCTGCACTCAATAAACTTTTAAACATATATCCAAAAGGCAAGCAACTATTGCTAGCTTCCATTTTTAATATTTATAAGAAAACTCACCGCTCTTCTTTTGCCTTCCTTTTGAAGGTCCTCTTCTTTCTTTTTGATGAGATCTCCTTTTATTCTTTA
>NW_022949633.1:0-234 GCF_012274545.1 Fukomys damarensis | reverse complement strand
CTGAAAACCTGACCCAGACTCTGGGAGACTGAATGGCCACGGGGAACAACGTGACAGGGAACCCTGGTTTAGACAGAAAAAGGGTAGGGTAGGAAAGTGATACAAGGCCTTGAAGTCTCTAACCACACTGCCTCCAAGTTAATTCCCAGTGATAACAGCCGAGGTTGGAAAAGAGTTAGAAGTGGGAGCCTGTGTGTGCGAACGCTTTGTATCTTTTGCAGTTTTCCTAGCCTA
>NW_022949632.1:0-542 GCF_012274545.1 Fukomys damarensis | reverse complement strand
TTTTTTTTTTTTTTTTTGGTACCGGGGATCGAACTCAGGTCCTTGTGCTTTTGAGGCAGGCAGCAGAACCACTGAGCTACATCCCCACTGTGGCAAAACCAACGTAAAGAAGAATGCGCATGGTGGGTTCTAGATAACAGCACTGTCATCGTCACTGCGAGGCACCATATGAGGCACAAAGGCCGCTGCCACGGTGACAGTGACAGACAAGGCCCCTGCTCCTTCGGTGTCTTTTCCAAGAGAAGGTAAAGAACAGCCCAGACACAGAGGACCAGGAGAGCTTGTGTCCCCGAGGTTGGGAATCCCTCTGAGATCAGGCGGTGGGGCTGAATGACAGACCCAGTCAGAGCCTTCAGATCCCTGAGACAGGACAGCAGTGCTCAGCTCCAGAAGGCCAGCGCGGCAGAGCAGTGAGCCAGGCACACGGTGGCTGAGCAGAGGCCTGCGCACGGGGCGGACCGTGCCCTGAGCCTCAGCCGCAGACCACTCTGTCCCTTCCACGGAAAGCGCGCTTTCTCTGCTTTGTTTTTTTTTTTTTCCTT
>NW_022949631.1:0-202 GCF_012274545.1 Fukomys damarensis | reverse complement strand
GCACTGCCTACCTCGCAAGTGCAAGGGCCCGAGTTTGATCCCTGGTACCCCCCCCAAAAAAAATTTTTTTAGCAAGACCGTGTCTTAAAATAATAAAGAAGAGCTAGAGATATAGCTCAGCCTCCTGGGGTTCAATCCCCATTATGAAGTTAGGGAGAATCAGAGATACCTAAGGCATCAGACGTACCAGTATCAGAATCTC
>NW_022949630.1:0-239 GCF_012274545.1 Fukomys damarensis | reverse complement strand
CATCTCCACCACTCACCAGCCAGGTGACCTCCAGCCAGGCACCGAACATTTCTGGCCATCCAGTCCCTCACACACAAAATGAGGCAATGTATAAATGTGTAAAGTGGGAAAGCCCCAAATATTACACATTCTTGAGTAAACATTAGAAATAATGTTATTGTTATATTCAACAATGAGAAAATACATACACTAGTGAGATTATTTCTTCAGTTACCCAAACATGTATTTGTTTAGAATAC
>NW_022949629.1:0-253 GCF_012274545.1 Fukomys damarensis | reverse complement strand
GCGAGGCCACTCCTCCCTGTCCCACCCAGACACTCCCAGGAAGATGCTTTATGATCTGCTAGGGGCTTCTTAATCCAGTGAAGTTGTCATGCCAGTTACAGATAATGGGATGTGCATGTACTCATTTCCCAAAACATGTAGCACTTTTTTTCTAAAGTTTAAGGCTCAGTCAAAATATGTATCATTTCGAGTATGTACTTGACTGGTGCAATTATATACCTGAAAGGCAAGCAATAAAAGCTGTAGAGATCTG
>NW_022949628.1:0-1295 GCF_012274545.1 Fukomys damarensis | reverse complement strand
ACAGTGGTCTCCTAATAAATATGTGTTGTCATTCAGAAACGGTCAACTAGTAACTACTATAGGGCATGGGGAATCTATACATGATACTACTTCATGGTAATATAAAAATTAAAGAAATGATATGCTACTGACATTACCAAAAAATGAAAGCAAGTAATAAGTTTTATTAGGAAGAAATATATCATGTTCTAATTAAGATTTGAAATAACCAGGTAAGATTTATGTTTTCTCTAAGTTAATTTATTCTTTCATTCTGTAATTCACTCATTATTACTCATTCACAATCATATTGATTCATTCTTAAAACAGTCATGATCGAAGAGCACTTATTCTTAACTATCTTCTTATGGTATTGCCCATAGCCAACCTTATTGTATATATTCTCTGAAATAGGTCCAATAATCCAATAAAGAATCACTATCATCCTCGTACACAAACATGGAAGTGGAGAGAAGCCAATTTCTTTATTCTTGTATTTATTGAGTTGCTATTCTTTGTGAGGCACTGAGCCAGACACTGGGAATTCCAGAATAAAACCCACAGAGCAAGCACCCACCCTTATGATACTAATACTCCAGTGACAAGCACAAGCGAGCCAATGCAGAATCAATTGCAGTACCCTTAGGGGTTAGGGGTTGGAGTATAGAGCTGCATTCTCCAAACATCATGGTAGAGAGGGAGGAGTATTTTCACCAATAAAATATATCCAATTTCTAACCTGTAGCTAAGAACATCTCCAAATCCTTGATTAAAGATACTGTGATTTCATTAGTCAGATCATTCTAAATAGGGCCTACAGCTCTTCCCAATTAATAGATCAGCAGTAATCAGCACATAATTGCTCCCCTGAGTACAGCCGTGTTTCCCTCTAGGTGGGGAGCAAGCAGTGCAGGAGAAGGGTGAGCTGCAGTCACACTGGCAATGCCTCTGAGACCAGAGCTGCCGAAGGCCAATGGCAAACGTGGCAGCTTCCATGGAGGGATGGGAGAGGGGAGCAGGACCCTGAGGACAACTTCCATGGTCACAGATAAGAGGTGATTTAGAATCATAGAGTTACATGGGACCGCATGTTAGATATTATTGCGCAGCCTCATGGGAGGGGAAAACTGAAGCCAGAAAATTTAAATATACACTAGCTGTGTCCTAACGAATTTTGGGATTCTCAGAAAATTTAGATTTCCTATATTTTGATCCTAGTTTCACCACTCACTATGAGATCCTGAATGAGTTATAAAGTTTCCTTTCCCTCCTATTTCTTATCTGTTTCAGAAGAGGGGTTGGGAGTTCACAAAGGT
>NW_022949627.1:0-292 GCF_012274545.1 Fukomys damarensis | reverse complement strand
TGGTACATTTTAGGTATACAGTACAATTACATTCATCATTGGGATCTTGTACCTTTACATGATGCATCTTGGTTTTCATTTTTCCCTGTTCCCCTGCCCTCTCTTCACCCCCTCTACTCTTCCTTATTTACAAAGTGTAAATAAGGTTCAAATTGTGTAATTGATCATTCTTTTTTGTTGATGTTGTTTTTTGAGACAGGTTCTCACTGTGTAGTTGAGATTGACCTGCAACTCACTATGTAGTCCAGACTGGTCTCAAACTCACAGCAATCCTCCTGCCTCAGCCTCCCAA
>NW_022949626.1:0-216 GCF_012274545.1 Fukomys damarensis | reverse complement strand
CATAGGGTTTATAGGAGCTGGCAGAAAATCAGGTGAGAACATACAGAGCCCAATTTTGATTAAACTGCATTTTATAAGTAAAGTTCATGAAAAGGAATATGTTCAATCACTGCTTTTTGAGTTTATAATTTAGGATTTTAGTGCTGATATAGCAGAACTACTTCTTAGGTTGGAAAATGATTTACAGAAAGTTAAATAAAGCATTTTAAATATTTC
>NW_022949625.1:0-282 GCF_012274545.1 Fukomys damarensis | reverse complement strand
TATGTTAGAAAGATATATTTCACATATGGCAAACTTTTATCTAACTAAATCATAGGAGAGTTGATTTTGGACATCTCAACTCAAAGATGAAGTTTACATAATCTTTCTTGGTATTTCATTTAAGATTTTTGACAGAAAGCATTATGACATTTGTTTTAGAACTGCTGCAGGAAATATCAGCTTGCTAAACATAGTACATAACAAATGCAGTAGCTTCATGAGATCTTTATTAGCCACTGTATATTATTGATAGAATACCAATATTTACAAAAATGCCAACTA
>NW_022949624.1:0-646 GCF_012274545.1 Fukomys damarensis | reverse complement strand
ATCTTCCAGTTTTTATTAAATTTTATCTGGGCTTGGCTGTTATAACAGCAACTTCTCTGGAGTGGCGAGGGAATGTGGTTCTAAGTGACATAACTCAGTCTATAGGAGTGTCATCTGGCCTAGGAGAACTTCACTCCAGGGCAATGCCTGGCACACACAGCACCTTTCTTCTGCCTAGCCTAGTTTGTACATGGATGCCTTCCTTTATCTTAGCATGGATTTGCATCTGTGATCTTGTTTTATTAACCTAGAATTGCTCCTCCCACATGGACGTGGCCCAAGGCTGTACTTCAATGTGCTTATCTCCAAACAGTTGATTCCCTTGATCTCAAAATTTCCCACTTTCCTGTGTTTTACACCTTGATGCGAAAGTGGGTGTTGGAGAAACCTGATGTTTTTCAGGCACTGACCCAGCCCTGTCTGATGCATCTGTTTTGGGTGGTCCCTCTGTACCATGTGCTATTACCCCACCACCACCATACCCAACCCTCACCAGGGCAGGGCTAACATTTTTGAGAGTGATACTTAGGAAGGGAAATATTTGGAAGGGCTTGCATGACCCTTATATAAACAGAAAATTCCGCTATTCATATTGATGAGTAGGAGGAAGTGGAGACAAAGATGATGGAGAAGGCTGGATAAAGCC
>NW_022949623.1:0-820 GCF_012274545.1 Fukomys damarensis | reverse complement strand
TGAAGTGTGTGCTTAAAATGGTGAAAATTTCAAGGTCTTTGTTTTGTGTTTTATACCAAAAAGGAAATAAAGGCAGACAGAAATTTAATAATTATACCAAAATAATAGCAGTGATGTGGACTCAGCATCTTTACATGAGTAGAGGAAGAAGGTAAAACTTCCTGTGCAGAGCTATTTTCATTTTGTCTCCTTCTTCTAGTAGTGTCCCTGTGATATTCCAGATGCAAAATTCTTTCATCTACAGCCTAAGAAATAGGGACGTTCATAGCACTCTGAAAAGGCTCCCCAGTTGGAGAGTCAAATCCCAAGATGCTGAACATGTATTTGGAATATAGGTAGTTCATAATCAGCCAGCTCTTCCAGGTTTTAAATTTTTATTGTTCCTACCCAGTGGATACCATTACTGTGTCTCTTCCTTCATGGTCAGTGAAAATATGAAACCATACTTAACATTGCCCACATCAAATCTCTAGGCTCTCCTATGGCTTTTTCTAGTCTCCCGGCCACTTTGTGCCTGGGGATCTGTTTAGACATAGCACAGTAGAGATGCAGCCTAACTCAGAAAATAATAGATGAGGAAGAAATATTGGAAACATTGTTCTCCGTCATGGAAATGTACAGGAAAGTTTGAACCATGAGATGGAGTGTTACAGTTGTGCATGTTATCAGCTAAGAAGACTGAAATTTATGTACTTGTTTGTCATGGGGGACATAAAACTCTTGGTCAAAGTTTCCTTCCTGAACAGCAGAAACAGTAATAAGCAATGACTGAAAAGTGGTTAAGGACAAACAACTACACACACAAACAACAAAATAATAA
>NW_022949622.1:0-330 GCF_012274545.1 Fukomys damarensis | reverse complement strand
TAAAAACCACAAGCAAGCAATCCTACCATTCAGAAAGTATTGATAAACATTTTGGTGTTTACCGCTGGTTTGTTGATTGATTGTTTTTGCAGTAACGGGTATGGTTCCCAGGGCCTTCACAATGAGCTACATCCCCATTCCTTTTTCATTTTTAAAATTTTGTTCCAGGCTGTCAGTGCGATGCTATGTTGCCCAGGCTGGGCTTGAACTTTCAGTCCTCCTGCCTTGGCTTCCCAGAGTGCTGGGATGACAAACATGTGGCTCATGCCCAGTTTGGCCTTTAAGCGTTATAATATACCCTTGCGTTCAGATCGTTCGATGCACATCTTC
>NW_022949621.1:0-517 GCF_012274545.1 Fukomys damarensis | reverse complement strand
CTTTTCCATCTTGAGTTAATGGGCTGTTTAAAAGAAAGCAATAGGTTACACAGTTCTCCTAACAAGTCTTTTCAGGTTGTAAACGTCCCCAGTGGCTGAACATCACATGAGGCAGCAGTAGGTGAGGTGATGGCTGGTGTTGGAATCAGCATATTTTGATTTCTGAAGACCTGGGAGATGACTTGAAAAGTTTTAAAAGCAAGGGTTTAGAGTTCATACATTGCTGTGTCTTCCCCTTTACTACTTCAAGAGAATACAATTTTGACTAAATATTACCATTGCTTGTGTTTATAGATTTAAACTCAGCTAGTTACCTTTAATATCTAGGTCCCAATCTTTGAATTGTTTTCTACTTTTCCAGTTTCCAAAATGAATATAGTTCTTAGGTATAGAAACAATTATTTACTTCTGTGGCAGTGGACTAAAACTTGAAGTATGGTAACAGAGTCAGAAGTATGTGGACAGAGTTTTCCTTCTGTGTGACCAGATTAAGTTTGCAATCCACACTGCCCAGCAG
>NW_022949620.1:0-219 GCF_012274545.1 Fukomys damarensis | reverse complement strand
TTAATGGTGAAACCTCAGGTATTTTGTTCTGAGAAACAAGTGAGGCAAAGCAAATTACAGAGGCTAATGACAGCAGTTATTCTATATTTCCATAATATTTAGTGTGTTTCAGACTGTTTACGAAGTTATCTCTATCAGTATAAGTTAGCCCCCCCAAAAAAATAAATGTTAATACATGAAGCATGCACCTTTCAGAGTAAGCAAAACTTTGCTTTGCTA
>NW_022949619.1:0-229 GCF_012274545.1 Fukomys damarensis | reverse complement strand
ATTTATATGCACTGACCATTTTTTTATTTTTTCAGTATAAAATTAAATATATTACATATGCTATATAAATTACAGCAAAACTACTCAGTCTTTGTGGATCATACATGACGAATTCTACTTTCCTCACTATAGTGGTCTGGATGAGAAACAACTTCTCAAGCTCTCCTTTGTTTATATAGGTTGATATGGTGTTAGGGCAAGGATATATAACACAAAACAACCAGAGAAA
>NW_022949618.1:0-205 GCF_012274545.1 Fukomys damarensis | reverse complement strand
TTGTCATAGTTGACATTCTTGTACTCCATAATTGATGTGAAGTAAGAGGCTTTCTTTTGGTAAGGTGACAGTCTTTGACTTGGTTTACTGACAAGCTTTCTGAGCACTGTGGTATTGTGCTCTGCATTGTATGATCCTCATACAGGCACTCTCTGATCAAATATTTTGAATGATTTCCATATGTTTTTGTGTAAGATCATGTGTT
>NW_022949617.1:0-245 GCF_012274545.1 Fukomys damarensis | reverse complement strand
TGGATTTTAATTTAGTGCATGGTGAAAGATAAGGGTCTAGTTTTAATCTTTGACAGGCTGAGACCCAGTTTTTCCAACCATTTATTAAAGAAGCTATCCTTCCTCCAGTGGGGACAGTCAGCTCCTTTATCAAAGATGAAGTAGCTGAGTACATCTGGAGTTGTTTTTGTGTCTTCCAATATGTTCCACTGATCCTCGGGTCTGCTTCTTTGCCAGTACCATGCTGTTTTTATCACAGTGGCTTT
>NW_022949616.1:0-569 GCF_012274545.1 Fukomys damarensis | reverse complement strand
CAGGACACTGTCTCCTAGGCCCTTTGCCATTTAGCAAGGGCTTGTAATTTAGGTCCCACACATTCTATGTGGCAATTTCTCTGTGCTTCTAAAAAAAAAATTCCATTCTTCTCTGTGCTTCCTCCTCTTTTAGGGCATCTCCACCCTGCTTCTGTTCCTCTTTTTAAAATGTTAAGACAAGCTTCTTTTTGTATGATTTAATTAATATAGAAATTAGTTATAGCTGATATAGGAATTAATTTAGTTATAGCCGATATAGAAATTAATCACAGTTAATAGAAAAGCTTCTTTTTGTGTGATCTAATCAATATAGAAATTAATTATAGTGGATATAGACAGTTATACATCTTAATTAGCAAAAGTCAGAAAAGAGGAATTAATTGTCTAATGAAGGCCTTAGGTAACTTTCCAATATGTACCCTCCCAGCACCCCATGATGATTTTGCAGATATAAACATTAAGTATTGGAAGATAAGGGAAAACTAAAAATAGCAACAGAAGAATCTTATATAAACTTGGTTCAAAATTGGATCTGGGCTCTCAGTCTGAAGCCGCTGTGACGGTGACAC
>NW_022949615.1:0-1327 GCF_012274545.1 Fukomys damarensis | reverse complement strand
CAGGATTCCTCTTTCCTCACAGCTCCAGCAGCATTTGTTATTGGTTGATTTTATGACAGAATCCATTCTTTCTGGGTTGAGGTGGAATCTCACTGTTGTTTTCACTTGCATCTCTTGAATGACCAGTGAGGTCGAACATTTTTTCATATTTTTATTTGCTATTTCTAATTCTTTGTCTGTGAAATGTCTGTTTATTTGAGATGCCCATTTATGGATTGGGTCTTTAAATTTTGGAGGTCTGATTTTTTAAATTCTTTGTGCATTCTAGATAGTAGACTATTGTCTGAGGAACAGCAGGTAAATTTTTTTCTATATTGTGAATTGTATCTTCACACTGTTGGTGGTTTCTCTTGCTATGCAGAAGCTTTTTAATAAGAAGCTATCCAAAGTATTCATTGTTTCTGCTAGTTCACAGGCAATTGAAGTTTTGTTCACAAAATATTTTCCTATGCAAATGTCTTCAAGAGTCCTACCTAACCCCTCTTCCAGCTTGTTTAGAGTTTCTGTCTTAATATTTAGATATTTAACCCATTTCAATTTTAGTTTAGCATGTGGTGAGAGATACAGGTCTAGTTTTAATCATTGTCAACTTGGACCTAGTCTTTACAGAATGATTTATTAAAGAGTCTATCTTTCCTCCAATGACGATGTTTGGCTCCTTTGTCAAAGATGAGGTGGCTGAGTGTGTCTGGAGTTGTTTCAGCATCTTCTAATCTGTTCCACTGATCATCAGGTCTGTTTCTTTGCTAGTACCATGCTGATTTTATCACTTTAGCTTTGTAGTTTAGTTTCAAGTTGGGGATTGTGATACCCCCTACCTTGTTTTTGTTGCCTAGAATTGCTTTTGCTATTCTAGGTCTCTTCTTATTGTTCCAAATGAATTTTTGGATGGTTTCCTCAAGGTCTGTGAAGTATGCTGCTGCTATTTCAATGGGGGTTGCATTGATTTTTTATAGCAGATTTGGAAGTATGACCATGTTCACTATATTAATTCTTCCTATCCAGGAGCAAGGGATGTCTTTCCATTTCCTGACATCCTCTTCAACCTCTTTTATCAGAGTGTTATAGTTTTTAGAGTAGAGATCATTGATATCTTTTGTTGGGTTTATTCCTAGATATTTCAATTTTTTAGAATTGTTGAAAGAAATTGTTTGTTCCACTTCTCTCTCAGTGAGTCTGTTTTTTGTGTACAGGAAAGCTATTGATTTTGTGTGTTGACCTTGTATCTAGCTATATTGTTGAATTTGGTTATTAATTCTAGAATCCTTTTGGTGGAGCTCTTGGGGTCTTTTATGTAGAGCATCGTGTCATCTGCAAATAATAACAA
>NW_022949614.1:0-264 GCF_012274545.1 Fukomys damarensis | reverse complement strand
TACAAATTAAGGTTAGAAGGCAAACAGACTTTACAGAATCATTCTGTGGTTTAAACTGGGCTTTGGACAGAAACATTTTTCCTGAGTATTTTACTGATTGATCTCAATAGATGGGAAGACAAAACATGCATTTATTCCTCAGAGTAAGGAGCTGGAACTCTGTTAGTTTCCCAGTATACTCCACAACTATCACTGAAGCAAATATTACTCCTTCCAGTTTGTAGATCTCTGTATGGCAGAGAGAGAGAGAGAGAGAGAGAGAGA
>NW_022949613.1:0-207 GCF_012274545.1 Fukomys damarensis | reverse complement strand
TAGGCATTTAATAATCTTTTATATTTTTTTGTCCCCATTTCATGAGAAATATACTTTTCCAAGACTTGTAGTCATATTTTTTTCTTTTCTTCAAATAACTGTGTGAAAATAATGAAAACATCCAAGGAAAATATTTATAGATACTCACTTGTTCATTTCTGAGGCATATATGTTTCTCTTAATGCCTGGAACTTGTTTTAAAACAAA
>NW_022949612.1:0-214 GCF_012274545.1 Fukomys damarensis | reverse complement strand
TACATTGCCCACTGAGGCCTCAGTTTCCTCACCTGGGTAATGAGATCAATCCTCCATCATCATAGGGAAGTAGTGGAGGTCTGTGCAGATCACAGCTGTGGATGCATCTAGTAAAACTCAGGTTAAAAAAAAGGGGGGGGGAAGGGCTGAAAGGACAGGAGAATGGGGCTGCCCCAGCCTTCAAGAATGGTCAGTCTGGGCACTATCAGCAGGC
>NW_022949611.1:0-942 GCF_012274545.1 Fukomys damarensis | reverse complement strand
CAAAACAAAACAAAACACTAGAAAACTGCAAAGACTAGTAGAACTTACTTTTTGGAATCTGAAGATGTCTCATAATTTCTGAAAACCACATACTTAGCACACAAAGCAGCTGGCCATTTCTCCAAGCAACACCATTCAGGGTCCTTGCATTCGGCCTATGACCCAGTATGAAAACCTGAACATTGCCCTACTTCAGAATTCTACTTTGAAAGCATGTAGTTGAGTAAGCATAGACTAAAAACTAAGAATGATCAATGAAAAAAGTTAGTAGCCAAGTCAACCTGCATCTCAAAATTTTCTGAGGGTGTAACCCAAACTCTTTCTAAAGCTTGTATTGAATCTGAACAAAGTAAATTTTTGAACAAATATTTCGCATTTTTTATACTTATACATCTTTGACTTAAATATCAATAAAGTCTCAAAACACCCCAAAGCTAGCATTGTATCTGAGTGCCAGGTTTGGGTAGTGCTGGAAGACTGCATGAGTTTCTGTCTGCTGTGTAGAAAAATGAGGCTTACTGTTAACTAGGATTATGGCTGTGTATGCACCTGAAACTAATGGAGGAAGGAAAGCAAGTCAGACAAAATTGTTCCTAGCTAATTTCTTGATTGCACCTGCCCTGTTTCTTCAGTATGGCTTGAGAATATAGATCAACTTTAAAAAATAAATTTCCTCAAATGGCAAATGAAAACGAATGAGTCAGACTCATTAACAAAGGCCAAAGTCTTACTTCCAGAAATCACTCACCTTTCAGTGACAAATCAAAGACATAGTAGTTATATAATTATTTTTTATTTTTATTCTCCTTTGTGTATACATTCCCAAAGTCAGGAAAGATTCAAATGTGAATCCAAAAGCATCACGGAGCATAATTATTCTCTGTAGTGGATATTGAGCAGTTCAATTCACAGAAAACTTTCCAACTAAACTTTCAAGACTGT
>NW_022949610.1:0-302 GCF_012274545.1 Fukomys damarensis | reverse complement strand
CTTCCCAAGTCAAGGAGCCTGGCTTCCGGTCACTGGACAGAGGCGCACGCCCTGGCTCCTGAAACCTTCCGTGTTGTGTTGTGAAGGGGAACTACCTTCCCGGCCACCACGGAGCCACCCTCCCGCACTGTCCCCAGCCCCCAGAACAGGCTGCTCCCCACCTCCACCACGCCCTCCACAGGCCCTGCAGAGGGCCCTGGTGAGGGCGCCCTCCTCATGGCTTATGAATCCCCACAGGTCCGTCTCTCAGCTGCCCTTTTCCAGTCCAGGAACTCTGAGGCAGCAGCACCGCCCCAGGGAAA
>NW_022949609.1:0-368 GCF_012274545.1 Fukomys damarensis | reverse complement strand
CCCCCCGAGGGTGGGGTTGTGTCCCCCTTAGAGTGAGGCTCCCCGAGGACAGGACTGTGGCCGCTTTAGATTTTACAGCCAAGACAGACAGACATGGCCCCTGTGGAACACACGAACAGGTTTACCCAGTATCTGGAAAGTGGAAACTGGGTCCTATGTGTTGTGGAACAAGGGGGCCTAAAGAAATGGCACAGGTGGGGACAGTCATGGACAATGTGTCTCCCCCACTTGTCACCAGGCTGCTCAGACAGCATGGCCACAAAGCACTCCACAGACCAAAGTCCAGGACCCCAGGCCCTCTGGGATGAAGCCTGGAGCCTCCTCTGGTCTCTTCCTGCTGCTCTCTCCTAGAAGGCATGTTTTTTTTT
>NW_022949608.1:0-212 GCF_012274545.1 Fukomys damarensis | reverse complement strand
CCATTACGAGCTTGTTTGTTCCGAGATGTGACGTCCTCCGGAAACGCAACACTCCCAACTCCGCCAACTCGCAAACCAACAGAGCTCTGCCGAAAACTAATTTCTGTTTTTTTTTTTTTCTGGTACCAGGATTGAACTTGGGCCCTTATGCTCATAAGGCAGGCAGCAGAACCACTGAGCCAAATCCCTGGCCCCAGAAAACTAATCTCTGA
>NW_022949607.1:0-223 GCF_012274545.1 Fukomys damarensis | reverse complement strand
TTCTATTTGAACAGCTTTCTGTAGCGGTGCTCCTCCAGTCAGTAAAGTGCGAGAAGAAAAAAATTAAAATTCTACGCTTTTAAGTGCATATTTACCGACCGTAGGGGGCTAAGACACTGGATGCTGATGCCTCTCAATTACACCTTTTAAAATATTGGTCCATACTGTATAGACTTGTATCATCTTTGTGCAAGGGTGACTTTAATCTTCTCTGTATCATTCC
>NW_022949606.1:312-686 GCF_012274545.1 Fukomys damarensis | reverse complement strand
ATGTGAGGATGTTTCACTTGGAACAAATGAACATTCATGTTGGACCCTACCACCACTCTTAGCTGAGCTTTGTCATGGCCGTAACACTCACTGTGCACTCTGACACTCTGCCAGCCTCTTTGGATACTGAATTGATATCTGAGGCCTCCAACTTTGCCTCACTAACTCTGATTTTACTTCTGCCAATATATATCCTCAATATCTAGTTCCTCACTCAAAATTCCAGTCCTACCCATCTCATGTGGACATTGAGGTAACACGACACACTGAACAGAACAATGGCCTTAGCTCAATGGGTGGAATAAACAGAAGTAGCATAGACTGCCTGGCTTGCCCTGCCAAATGTCCCTGAATGGGATATACTCATAAGGGAA
>NW_022949606.1:0-250 GCF_012274545.1 Fukomys damarensis | reverse complement strand
ATACTAGTACACAAAATCTTAATGAGAAAATTGAGAATGTGAAACAGGAAAAAAGGTCTTCAGGTGTAGGGATAGTGGGAAGTGTAGGGCAGAGAACACATGGGGAAGGAAAGAAAACAGAAGAAAATGAGAAAATGGAAATACAATGTTGGGAAATGTCGAGGGGTGTAGCGACTGAAGGGAGGGAAGGGAGGAGGGGAAAAATGAGGAACAAGACTTGATATTTAAAGGTGCAAGATCCCAATAACGA
>NW_022949605.1:0-232 GCF_012274545.1 Fukomys damarensis | reverse complement strand
GCACTCCTACACTTAAAACAGATAATTCAGTTTTTGAAAACCTAGTCAACATCTGGTATCTTGCACATAACAAGTTGAGAATTAATATGTATTAAATATTCAAGATATGACACATGCTATGTATGTTAATTGTTAGCTTTGCAAGTAGAGTACAAATTACATTACCTATGTTTAATGAAACTTGTTGAATAAAGATTAAAAATCAGAAAGTTTAGTGATGTGTGCAAGAAGG
>NW_022949604.1:0-416 GCF_012274545.1 Fukomys damarensis | reverse complement strand
GTTCTCATCCTTTAATTTCACACATAGGGTAGCTGCTGATTTGTGAGAATTGCTAATTACCGTATTTTCTATTAATCTTTCTAGCATGACCCTCTAGCCTGGCTTCTGTTGGGAAGTACGCCTTTTCCTAGGCATCCAGAAATTGGAAATTAGAGGTCTGAAGGTGTTTCTGTGGCCCCTTGTAACACCAGTTACCTTTTAGACTCTTATTTGTGTGGCAGCACGTCGGGAACTCCCAGAAGTGGGAGCGTTTCCCAAATCACCCTCCTGGAGGAGAGGGGGCTAACCCCACCAGTGGGAAGCGAATCCTTACGAACTAGGGACAGAACTTCATTACGACCCGCCCTAGATTTTGGTTCCATTACATTCCAGAGTTCAGAGCTCAACTTTCACCATTAAATCTCAACCTGTGTCAC
>NW_022949603.1:0-201 GCF_012274545.1 Fukomys damarensis | reverse complement strand
CGGGGCCTTCTCAGAAGAGGAAGTCGCTGGGTAAGTGTTTCTCTCCCTCCCGGGCTACTCGCTTCTCTCTCCGCTTCCTGGTCGCCATGCAGTGAGCAGCTCTCCTCCGCCAGACCCTTCCGCCACACCCTTCCTGCCTTGGAGCCAGCTGACCGTGGACTGAAACCTGTAGACATCGTGAGTCCAAATGAACCTCTCCTC
>NW_022949602.1:0-847 GCF_012274545.1 Fukomys damarensis | reverse complement strand
GTCTCAAACTCACAGTGATCCTCCTGCCTCAGCCTCCAGAGTGCTGGGATTACAGGCATGTGCTACCATGCCCAGCAATAATAGATTTGAATTGTTGGTTTACATATATATATATATATTTTTTTTTTTCTTTAAAAAGCAAGTTTTTTGGCCTCTCTAACCTAAGTTCTCTTTTTAAAAAAATAAATTTTTATTTTAGAATAGTTTTAGACTTACAGAAAAATTGTGAAGAAAATATAGAGTTCCCATGTATTCTAATCCCCTTTCCTCTATTACTAATGTCCTACAGAAGTACAATCGTTATTGTTAATGAGGCAATACTGATACAATGAGATGACCAAAAATCCATACTGGACTAACGTACGTTCATTTTGTGGTCTGGGATCCTACGTAGACTCACACTGTGTTTAGTCCCAGTATCTGTGACAGTTTCACGTCTTTCCTTGTTTTGACCACCTTGGCAGTTCTCAGAAGTGCCGGTCTGGTATGCTGTAGGATGGGGGTTCTGTATTTGTCTTGTGACTAGATGGGAACCATGAATTCAGAGCAGGAAGACCTTAAAGGGTCGGTGCTGTTCTCACCACATCGCATACCCTGGCTGAGGTAGTCCGTCCGTCAGGTTTCTCTACTGCGGCAGTTGCTCTTCCCCCGTTTCCCATACTGTCCTCTTTGGAAGGAAGTCGTTCCACACAGTGCACACTTTGCGTGGAGAAGTTATCTTCCATTTCCTGGAGGACAGAGAACTTACTATAATTACTCTGAGCAGGAGACTTCTTCCCTCCCTCCCCTCCTTCCCTTTCTCCTTCCCTAGTCCTCCTCCTCCTCCTCCTCCCCTCCCTCCCCCTCC
>NW_022949601.1:0-729 GCF_012274545.1 Fukomys damarensis | reverse complement strand
CTTTTTTTTTTTTTTTTTTTTTTGGTACCAGGGATCAAACTCAGACCCTTGTGCTTGAGACAGGTGGCAGAACCACTGAGCTAAATCCCCAGTCCCTTGATTTCTTAATATAAAAGGAATAAACTCAAAATTAAACCGAATAGCGGAAGACTTTTTACCATATCCATCAGGTATAAATATATGAGACTGAGATAAGAAAATGAAAAAAAAATTATGTCATGGAAGCTCTTCACTCCATTTTGGCAGAATTTCTCTGTGGAGAATCCAGATGTACTGAAAGCATGGGAGACCATGCAAGTTATCTGCTCCAGGGCTAGCAAGAACGTGGGTGAGAGACACTATCTGGTTTGGTCATATTGCAGAACAGCCATAAAATCTAAAGGGATTTCCTGTTCAGTCTTAAATTTAAGCTACAGGACTGTGATCTGATCTCAGTAGCCTAAATGTCCCCCACCATTTACTGGTTTGTAATTAACCAAATAGATAAGTTTGTGGTGATAGTTACCAAGTAGCAAAGCAAAGGCTCTATCTTCACTTCTGCTCCCGAGACTATACTTGTAAAACAATATGTAAATGCAAGACCCATGTCACAAATCCTTTTTATTCATGGCAGTCCTCACCCTCTACAAGAGGATTTGACTGTCAGTTTGAAATGCAAAATGATGTATACAAGACACCTTTGGATAACGTGTTTGCAGTCAGAATTTCAAAGAAAAGCCCTAATCAGGG
>NW_022949600.1:0-827 GCF_012274545.1 Fukomys damarensis | reverse complement strand
CAGGGGATGACTTCAATTTTTTTGCATTTATTTAGACCTGTTCTGTGAGCCAGTATGTAGTCTGTTTTGGAGAATGTTCCATGTGCAGGTGAAAAGAATGTCTATTCTGATTTTTGGGGGTGGGATACTCTATAAACATCTATTAAGTCCATGTGTTCCAAAGCTTGGTACAGTTCTATTATTTCATTGTTGATTTTCTGCCTAGATGATCTGTCAATTTGTGACAGTGGGGTATTTAAATCCCCCACTACAATTGTATTAGTGCTTATTTGGTTTTTCATGTTACTTAATATTTGTTTTACATAGTTGGGGGCATTTATATTTGGTGCATATATGTTTATGATTGTCAACTCTTCCTCTTGAATTGTTCCCTTTACAAGGATGTAGCGTTCTTCTTTGTCTCTCTTAATGAGTTTTGGTTTGAAATTTACTTTATCTGAGAATAAGATTGCTATCCCTGCTTTTTTCTGGGCTCCTGACGCATGGAGAATTGTTTTCCATCCTTTCACTTTCGGTCTATGGACTTCCTTTTGCACTAGGTGTGTCTCTTGTATACAACATATTGTTGGATTTTGCTTCTTAATCCATTCTGCCAATCTGTTTCTCTTGATTCTCTTGATTGGTGAATTGAAGCCATTAACATTGATGGTTATAACTGATATATTTTGACTTATTCTTCTCATGTTATTGTCCTTTTGTTGACTCTTTTTACTTTTTCTCCTATCTCCTTTTAGTTTCTTGCCTTGCCTGTTTGATTTGCTCTATTGGGCCTCATGTTATTGTGAACTTCGTTGTTCTTTTCTAGGATATTGTTTAGAATTCCTTGC
>NW_022949599.1:0-211 GCF_012274545.1 Fukomys damarensis | reverse complement strand
CTGGTTAAGAATACTAGCCATGGGGTTGTACAAGGAAGGTTGCATCTGACTCTCAGCACAGCAATCTGAATGATGTAAAAACCAGAACCAGTCCTTCATCTCTCTGAACTTCACTTTACCCATCTGTAAGTTGGAGATGAGAGTATTCATGTCATAAGTGCTTATGAAGCTAAACAATACATAAATTTTAATTGCCTGGAATATAGTCAGA
>NW_022949598.1:0-246 GCF_012274545.1 Fukomys damarensis | reverse complement strand
TAGATGCCAAAATGGATTAAACATAAAAGAGATGTATTGAGACAACACCTGTGAAAGATGAGGAAAGGAAGAAGCAGGAGTAATCAGGGAAAGACAGTAAATGGACCAAAGCAGTGGTCTACTTACCAGTGTTAAACTGTTAAAAGAATCTCATAATGCAGTCAAGAGTAAAGAAAACTTAGGCAATGCAATGGATGGGCATCCCCAAACCCTAAGAAGTTTTCTGTTCCTTCTAGAAAGGAATGG
>NW_022949597.1:0-264 GCF_012274545.1 Fukomys damarensis | reverse complement strand
TCATTCAGGAGAGAGAGACCAGTTGCAGGGTTATTTAAGGCCTGCTGAGTATAATTAGTTAAGAGCTGGATGTGTTGCATGACATCTTCTAACCCTAGGGAAGGGATAAAGATAAAAGCCAAGTGATCATACCAGTGAAGCACACTTCCAGAACATCAGTGTCTCTGGTGGTGCAGGTTTGCAGGTTTGTCAGTGTTTTCGACACTCCTGCCTTGTAACCATGCAAATCCCAGCGTGCACCTCCCTATCCATCCGGGGCATAGC
>NW_022949596.1:0-2528 GCF_012274545.1 Fukomys damarensis | reverse complement strand
GTTGTACCTCAAAGCTGTGCATAAAGTGGAAATATTCAGTTACATGGCAAGAGGACAATATTGTATCTCAGTCTTCTTTAAGTAGTCTCTGAGATATGTTTATAGGATTCACATGAAGCTCTGAATTTACATTAACAGTTTTGATAACATGAATTTTCCTGTAAAAACTAAAACTTTATAGTTTGACAGATTATCGAGTGAACCCATATTCTCCAAAGATTTGCAATACCTGTTTTAATTTTTAGACAAAGTGTTGTACATCTCTCAACCCTGGATTCTTATTTTAATGCTTTAGATGGCATCATTTGAAAGGCAGAATCCAAGTTCAATTTTCTGTTGGTCTATAAGCAAAACTGATTATCTAAGTCTCAGGTAGGATATCTCCATTCATTGCTCTGGATGGTGTGGATTCGTTTTCCCAAAATGGAAATATTGGTTGCATAGTTTCTTCTTCACTGCTGCCTTTACTTCCTGGTTTCTCAAAGTATAAATAAGTGGATTCAGAAAAGGGGTGAAGATGGTGTAGAAAACAGAAAGAGTTTTATCCACCAGGAAGCTTGTGAAAGGCCACACATAAATGAATATGCAAGGCCCAAAGAACATTAGCACAACTATGAAATGTGCAGTACAGGTAGAAAGAGCTTTAGAAGAGCGAGTGGAGCTGTGATCCCTGATAGTGACAAGAACAATGACGTAGGAGGTGAGCAGCAGCAGAAAGCTTATAAGAGCAATCACACCACTTGTGGAGATCATGAAGATACCAAGAACATATATATCTATACAAGCCAACTGGATGACTAAAGGAAGGTCACAGAAGAAACTATCTATAACATTAGGACCACAGAAAGGCAAATAGAGTGTAAAAGCTAACTGGCTTATTGTATGCAGAAAACCCACTGTCCAAGACATTACCACAAGCCCGATACACATTTTTGGGCTCATAATTTTTGAGTAATAGAGAGGTTTACATATGGCAGTATACCTGTCAAAAGACATGGAGATCAGCAGCACAATCTCAGTCCCAGTGAAGAGGTGCAAAAAGAAGATCTGAGACATGCAACCCCCAAAGGAGATGGTCTTGTGCTGAGCAAAAAGGTCCATGATCATCTTTGGTGTAGCAAAGGAAGACAAGCACATATCAATTAGAGACAGGTTGCTCAGCAAAAAGTACATGGGAAAGTGGAGGTTTGAGGTAGACAGGACAGTAAACATAATCAAGCAGTTACCAAACATGGTCATTAAATAGAAAATGGAAAATAGAGCAAAGAAAAATATCTGGAGCTCAAGGGAGTCAGTAAGTCCGAGTAACACAAATTCAGACACTCTGGAATGGTTGAATACTTCCATTGATCTTCAGGCTCTGCGGTATAATCTTAAAAGAAATAAATTACACAGCTAGCTACAAACACATGATACTTCTACAAGTATATGTGAAGGATTTTATGCAATCACTTAACAATTTGCTAGAGCCCTTGTTATAGCCAGGAACCATTTAAAACCCTCACTGTAAGATTTTTCTTTTTGTAACAACTTGGATAATATTTGAGAAAGGGACCCTCTTGGTTCTGGCCAGCACCTAGATGCATGGGGCTGTGCTCACACACACCCGTACAGTAATACACTTCTCCAAATGTATCTGAGTTACTTATTGCATCTGTATAGAAGAGTACATTAAGTTCCTGAGCTACAGAGAGTGAAGCACATAATAACAATAAAAGCTATGGTTCCAGTCTCAAAAGTTCCTCTCAAGCAAACAAATACAGTTATATTGAGTCACCTATAGTTGAACAATGGATTTAATTAACATTTTACTATGATCATTTCCAAAGACCCACTTCATATCCTTTGAGGCTGATAATTTTTAAGCCTAAAAAAATTATTTGTGACAAAATCATGCCTGTAATGTATGAGTTATTCTCACTTTTTGTTATTTTATAATTTTAGATCTGTTTTCTTATAAAAGAGACTATCTACTTTTATCTTCATGCCATATAAAAGCAGCTATTATTTTAAGATAAGAGGGCAAAAGAAAGTCATTTTTCAAATTTGTTTCCTATTTTGAAGGTTTCTCAAGTTTTGCAAACTTTACTTTTTTATGTTCTGTCAGTGTCTACCAAATAGTCAAAAGGATGGTACAAAGCATATCAAAACTGGTCCTGGTGAATGAAAACTTATTTTGTGCCCACAAAGATTTTACCCTTCCCATCATCTAATGAAATTTAAGCTTTTGACCATGTAAGTCTTAGCTGAATTTTTTTATAATTGTCCAGGTTATAAGAAAACTTTATCAGACTAACATTAAGTAACTAATATTGTTTCAGATCATCTATTTCTAAAATGTCTATACACCACCAAAATTCTTTATTTTTCAATTAAATATCTTTTAACCTATAAAATTTAGTTTTCTTGTTATATTAAAATCTTTAAGAACTGTATTTGAGTGTTTTATCTATTTTCTAATAATTTAATTAAAAAATAATATATGTGATACTGTTATCAATTAATCATCTTGGAAAGCATGATTTTTT
>NW_022949595.1:0-827 GCF_012274545.1 Fukomys damarensis | reverse complement strand
TTTAGAAACATTGGCCATAGCAATTGAACAAGAGTAAGAAATAAAAGGAATAAAGATAGGAAAGGAAGAAGTTAAACTGTCACTATTTGCTAATGATATGATAACCTGCATAGAAGACCCCCAAAACACCACCAAAAGTCATCTAGACTTAATTGACAGATTCTGCAGAGTAGCTGAATACAGGGTCAACACCCAAAAATTAATGGCCTTTTTGTACAAAAATAACAGGCTCACTGAGAGAAAAATTAGGGAAATAATTCCATTCATAATAGCATAAAAAAATGAAATATCTAGGAATCAGTCTAATGAAGGAAGCAAAAGACCTCTATATTGAGAACTCTGAAAATTTCAAAGAGATCAAAGAAGATATAAGAAAATGGAAAGACACCCCCTGTTCCTGGGTAGGAAGTGAAAATGGCCATACTTCCAAAACTGCTATACAGATTCAATGCAATCATGACTGAAATTCCAACAGTATATTTCATAGAACTAGAGAAAACAATCTGAAACTTCATTTGGAACCAGAAGAAACCTAGAATACATAGAACTATTCTAGGCAACAGAGACATGGCAGGAGATATTACATCTTGAAACTGTACTACAAAGCTACTGTGATAAAACAGCATGGTATTTGCAAAGAAACAGACCCAAGGATTAGTGGAATAGAGTAGAAATGCAGAAACAACTCCAGACATACTAAGTTACCTCATCTTTGACAAAGGGCCCAACTATCCTCAATGGAGGAATGATAGCTTCTTTAATAAATAGTGTTGGAAAAACTGGATTTCAACTTGCCAAAGATTAAAACTAGACCCCGGTCTTTCACC
>NW_022949594.1:0-362 GCF_012274545.1 Fukomys damarensis | reverse complement strand
CAAAAATGTTAAAAAGTCTAATAGAATAAATACAACAAGCAAGGAGAGCAGTTAAGCAGAAGGGCGGGGTGATAGCAACAGGAAAATGAAGCAATGACAGAAATAAGCCAATACCTTTCAGTAATAACTCAATGTCAGTGGTCTCAACTGTGCAGTCAAAAGGCATAGCTTTGCAGAATGCATTAAGAAACAAAACCCAATAATATGCTGTACACAAGAAACTCAAAAATAAATTCACAGAATTAAATGAAAGAAAACAATATTCCATGCAATATAAGTCCAAAAACAAGCAGGAGTAGCTATCATATTTTTAGACAAAATGGAATTCAAGCCAAAATTGATCAGAAGAGGCAAAAAAAGGT
>NW_022949593.1:0-505 GCF_012274545.1 Fukomys damarensis | reverse complement strand
TCTTGCTTCAGACCCTTGCTGGGTCCCAGGAACCCATTTCCGTCCTTGTCTTCCTCATGTTGCTGTATTCCGTCGTGTGAACAGTGCATTATATCTGATCATATAGCTTCAACTGTGAGCTGTTTTAGGAATTTTTTTTTTTTTAAAACATACTAGGGACTGAATGTGGGGCCTTCACACTGAGCTACAATTCCACCCCTTTTGAGAGCCTTGCTAAATTGCCTGGGTTAAGCTCAAACTTGTGCTCCTCTTGCCTCAGCCTCCCAGAGAACTGGCATTTCAGGTGTGCACCACTGTACCTGGCTAATGTTTGTGTAATCAGTGACTGGAGTGGTCAGAGGCGCCTCTGGGGAGAGGTGAAATTTCCTGGTGCCTGGGTCTGAAAGAGGTGGGTACTCACAGAAGGGCTTCGAACTGGTAGGAAGTTACCATGCCACGGCAGAGGCTGCCCCTTCTGGCTCAGGAGAGACATACATGTAGTCCCCAGACTTCCATTAGACTTCTC
>NW_022949592.1:0-216 GCF_012274545.1 Fukomys damarensis | reverse complement strand
TATGAAAATTGCCTGGTCACTCCTACGAAAAAATTATATTTCACAGTGATTCTAGAAAATTAGGCAGCCTTGCAGCAAGGCTTCCTTTTCAACAAGGAGTTGAAAACATGTTTTGTCTAACACAGAGAAGTTATTTTCCAAATGGGTTAATATTTTCAGTTTCTGAGAGAGGTTTTAAACGTTTAAGTGGTAATTACCTTTCAAATAATGAAGAAG
>NW_022949591.1:0-326 GCF_012274545.1 Fukomys damarensis | reverse complement strand
GCCATTTTCACTATGTTGACTCTTCCTACCCAGGAGGAGCAGGGGATATCTTTCCATTTTCTTATATCCTCTTTGATCTCTTTTTTCAGAGTGTGGTAGTTTTCAGTGTAGAGTTCTTTTGCTTCTTTCATTAGATTGATTCCTAGATACTTTGTTTTTGGGATGATATTGTGAAAGGAATTGTTTCCCTAATTTCTCTTGCAGTAAGTCTGTTATTTGTGTACCAGAAGGCATTGATTTTTGGGTGTTGACCTTGGGTGTTGTACTCTGCTGAAAGTGTCAATTAAGTCTAGAAGTCTTTTGGTGGAATTTTTTGGGTCTTCAAT
>NW_022949590.1:0-237 GCF_012274545.1 Fukomys damarensis | reverse complement strand
GCAGAGTGTGTTTGTGTTCTAACCTCAAACTGAACCTATCTCCAACTATGCAGAGTTCTGGAGTCTTGTGCGCACTCAGACCTACTTCACACTCTCTTAGGCCATAAGACCTTTTATTGTACAAGCCCCTCACAACATGGTTTCAAGCTCTGCAAGGCAGAGGCCTACAAAAAAAAAAAGGAATACACTTGTACTCCATATAAAATGTGGACTTCACTGGTAAAGTCACAGATTTGC
>NW_022949589.1:0-242 GCF_012274545.1 Fukomys damarensis | reverse complement strand
CCAAAGTAATAACTTGGTCCAATTTCACATTTGTGCTGTGTCATCCTAAGTTACTACTGCTCCTAGTCTGAGAGATGGTTTACTCAGAGCACTCAGAGTCAAACACATTTACGTTACAATTATGTTCCATAGAACAGAACCATTTGCTGTGAGCTGAAGTGAAAAGCAGACTCACTAGCTTAAAAATATCTCTCTGAAATTAAATCCCAAGCTTCCAAAATGTAGAGAGCAAGGATTCAATA
>NW_022949588.1:0-204 GCF_012274545.1 Fukomys damarensis | reverse complement strand
GCTAACACACTACTTAGAATGATTGAATTAAATTAAAAGAAACTATGGGATGTTTTGTGTCTGCAAAGTATCACAATGTGGAGATTTGGAGAATGAGTGTCCACTGGGTTAAAGAAGTGCTTTGAAAGCATGAATGTACAACATAATATAAAATATCTAGACATTTACCTTGTAGTCAGCCTTTGGTTTTTCCTTTAAAAACAT
>NW_022949587.1:0-202 GCF_012274545.1 Fukomys damarensis | reverse complement strand
TTTAAATGTGTAGATTATGGTGAAGTAATGTTACAGGTAAAATTTTGGGTGTCACCTACTCAGGAAGTTGTTAAAAATGTGAGTACTTGAAGGACAGTATGATATAAAAATAAGGAATAAAGTATAGGCATAGGAGAAAAACAGGTGGTGGAAAGAGAACTGGAATACTACAGTGAGAAAAATGAGAAAACAGAAAAAGGAG
>NW_022949586.1:0-975 GCF_012274545.1 Fukomys damarensis | reverse complement strand
AAAAAAATACAAAAATTTCCAAGACTGCCCTACAATGACCACCCCCAGAGTCAGGTATGGAAGAGTGCAAAAAGGCTGTCTGTGCGTTGGTGACTCGAAGGATCCAGTTGAAGGCCTGAATTCAGTGTAGTGTCCCATGTGAGTCCATATCAGGAGGCCAAAGGGTTGATGCAGCAGCCTCAGGAGTCTGCACTGAAAGCCAGGAGAGGATGTCCAAGGTAAAAGTGAAGACTGGAGCTCCTCTGAAGAAACAGAAATGATCCTTCCTTCTTTATTTTCCTTTTATACCATTCTGGCAATGATCCTTCCTTGAGTAGGTCTTCCACACCCAGAACTATGCAGAACCAATATACTTGGGCATTTACTCAAAGGGACACAATCAATCAACAACCACACCTTATAAGAAGAAAAGAAATCTGAGCAACCCCAGCCCAACTCCTTCTTGCAAGAAGAGGACATAGCAGGAAGATGGAATTCTATAGCCAGGAAGAGGGTTCAACAGGAAACAACCTTAGGGGCACCTTGATCTTGAGGGGCACCTTGATCTAGTTTCCAGAATTGTGAGAAAATACATTTCTATTCATGCCACCTAGTCTACAGTACTTTTTATGGCAGTCCTAAGAGTTCAATTACAGGTGAGAACTTCAATTTATCCTCTCGGGAGGAGGAAGAAGAGAAATTGAATGGGACTCAAGATTCTTCCAGTTTAGGGAATACATAGAGGTCCTGGGATGCAGTATGCTGAAGACTACAGAGCAGCTGTGTGCAGGGCCCTGCCTGCCACCAGACCTTGCCCTCTTGATCTCTTCTGCTATTCCTAAATTGTAACTTTTGTAGTAAAATAAACAAAAGTGTTTTCCTGAGTTCTAGGAACCATTCTAGCAAATTATTACACCTGAGGATAGGTTCATGGGAATTTCTAGATTTGTAGCCACATTGGACTAAGTATGGGTAGCCTGGGGTCCCAGGACTTGG
>NW_022949585.1:0-291 GCF_012274545.1 Fukomys damarensis | reverse complement strand
AAAGAAGAAAGAACATTTAAATAAATAGTAGCCCAAAACTTACCAAATGTGATAAAAGATACAAATCTGCAAGTCCAAGAAAACCAAATTTCAAGGGAAATAAATACTAAGATGTCTATTCTAAAACATATAAATTCTCCCTAGACAATGAACCTTTAAAGCAATGAGAGAGAAGCAATTTATCATATATAAGGAATCCCCAGGAAGATTAATAGACAATTTCTTAGCAAAATTATTCTCTAGGGCCAGGGATTTAGCTCAGTGGCACCGAACCTGCCTTGCAAGAACAAG
>NW_022949584.1:0-320 GCF_012274545.1 Fukomys damarensis | reverse complement strand
TTGAGACTGACCTGGAATTCACAGCGATCCTCCTGCCTCAGCCTCCCGAGTGCTGGGATTACAGGTGTGCACCATCATGATGTGTAGGTGTTTTTCTTAAGCCACTTGGATGTTGTGCAGCTGAAGCTTTCTCTGTTCCTCAGAGATACCTATGTGTCGACTTACTGAAGTCACATGCTGGTAAGAGAACTGAGCCCCCAAGCTCTCCCGGGTACCTGATTGGCACAGGATTTCATGTCGGGGTCCACATCCACACCGCTCTCAGCCGCTGCTGAGCTCTGCTTCCCTCCCACTGCATTGGAGGCGAGATGTGGTAGCAG
>NW_022949583.1:0-253 GCF_012274545.1 Fukomys damarensis | reverse complement strand
CATAATGAGTTCAAAGACAGCATGAACTACATAGCAAGATCCTGTTTCAAAAAACAAAAAGAAAAAAAGAGAAACTTTTCATTCATTTACCTTATGTGTGACAATAAATGCAGACTTTTAATAGATGCTCTTTACCAAATAGAAGAATTTTCCTTCTATTTCTATATTTCTGAGAGATTTTATTTAAAATTATGAATGAGTGTTGAATTTTATCAAATGTCTTTTTTTCTGTAGTGGTTGGTATAATCATCTT
>NW_022949582.1:0-218 GCF_012274545.1 Fukomys damarensis | reverse complement strand
AAGCTCTATGAGTAGCCACGTGAGACAGGATCTCGCTGTGTCATTGAGGCTGGCCTCAAACTCTCAGCGATCCTCCTGCCTCAGCCTCCCAGGTGCTGAGATGACAGGTGTGAGCCACCACACCCGGCAGATGCAGTGTTTCTTCTGCACAGTTTCCAGCTGCACTTGGTTGCATCCGTGGATGCAGATTCCGGGGATCTAGAGTCCACTGGGTGATC
>NW_022949581.1:0-290 GCF_012274545.1 Fukomys damarensis | reverse complement strand
GTAGAATTCAAAAACAATTTCCAAAAACTGCTTTGGGTAATACGACTACATTAGATGTCCCCTGTGAAAGTGTATCAACCTGCACCAAGGGCCAGGAGGCAAGGGAAGGCTCCCTCCCTCCCCTGTTCATCATTTTAGGTTAATCTCCTTGCTTCTTGCAGGCAAGGCCCATTAGTCCCTTGTCTTTATCCTTCCAGGGCCTAATCCAGTATTTAGACTATGACAATCCCCAATAGTTGGAAAAAGTGAATTGATGAATGAAAAATGAATGAATGAATTCAATATGAAAT
>NW_022949580.1:0-226 GCF_012274545.1 Fukomys damarensis | reverse complement strand
GAGCCCATTTCTTCTTGCTCAGCCACTGGTGTCCATGGCACATCTGGTCCCTCTGATGCTGGGTCGCAGGCACAGATGGAAAAGAGCGACTGACCTCACCAACCCTCCACCCTCCTGTCCTCATCTTCCAGCCCACTGTTAGCAAAGGAAGGTGAAGGACACTTGCAAGGTGACACTTTAAATTTTGTGGGTTTTCTCCTCACAACAGGATCTTCTGGGCAGAAAG
>NW_022949579.1:0-347 GCF_012274545.1 Fukomys damarensis | reverse complement strand
ACTTATGGTTAAATATTAATGAGAACTCAATGAGAGTCTTCAGAGCTCCCATTCCCATGTCCTAAGCCTGCAAGCTCGAGGTAGATTGTAAGTCCCAAGAGCATGCCTTAGTCATAAGTTCTAAAAGTGCTTAAAATATGTAGGTCCTTAAGTGACAGTGAATTCTCAAGTGAAGTGATTCAAAAACAAGAGCTAGTTATAGGCACAGAGGGTGCAGAAAAGAATCAGAGGGGAAAAGTAAAACAAGAGCCAACAACAGGAAAATAACATGGCAAATGTAAGTTAATACATATCAGTTATAACCATCAATGTCAATGGCCTCAATTCACCAATCAAAAGAAACAGAG
>NW_022949578.1:2116-2816 GCF_012274545.1 Fukomys damarensis | reverse complement strand
CATGGTCAATTTCAAGTTTTTTGCATTATGTAGTGACACAAAGAATTGCTTTATATGCTAAATGAAATCCAGTCTTACACCCAGAGCTGATGAAAAGTGGGCTATGGCCATATGTGTTGGACCCTACCTAAGTCCTCACCACTGAACAACTTGCACAACAGGAACCAGTATGCACATTAGGGAGCCCAGCCCTTCCTCCCAATGATAATACTAAATTATAGTATTACTTAGAGCATAATATCTGGAATTTAATTAAGTTGTATGACTTATTATACTATTAAGAACTTCATAACAGATGTATGTTTCTGGGAAGCTATGGTGTGGATTTCACTCAATGACTTCGGTTGTTCATTGTCTTAGCAGATTCCCATCCAAACATAAGGAATGCAAACAGTATGGGAGTCAGGGAAACACTGTGAATATGCTGCTCTGGATTTTTATTTATTTATTTGGTACTGGAAATCAAACTCAGAGCCTTGTACTTTCCAGGCACCGCTGAGCTACATCCCCAGTCCTAATTTCTAAAACCCTTATCCAAATAGTTTGTAAAAAAAAATCACTAGACGTGAAACCAGAAAAAAGGCTGGGATCTGACCTAGGCTCTGAAGTGAAGTAGCTGTCCAATGTACACATTCGCATTTTCATTAGTGTAGCAGAAATTTCTAAACTTTACCGGTAATTATGCAAATTAAACAAAAAA
>NW_022949578.1:0-1008 GCF_012274545.1 Fukomys damarensis | reverse complement strand
CACACACACACACACACACACACACACACAAATAAAAGCTTGGACGTGTTCAAGCATTGCTATACATACAGCTTTAAGTCCTGGATGGTGTCTATGTCATCTATTTTTAGATGTGTGATAGGTTGAATGGATGTGTGTGTTTCATATTCTGTCCCTGGGATTTTCTTGTATTCCTGCCTCACATTGACTTCCTTACATATAATGCAGGGTGGAGGGCTGACAGAAGAAGGGAACTCTTCCAGGACCTCTGCTAATGATTTCCCCAGAAATGGAAGTCCTTTTGTAGCAAGGCTGCAGTATTTATGGTATATGTAGGAAAGGAGTGGGGAGATGCTGGGTGAAAATACTGACACTAAAAGTTACCTGAACCTAAACACTTCTGGAAGCAGAGAACTTGAAAGAAAATGGGTCATCTCAGTGGAGCCAACTGAAAAATGTGTGCATCTGCTGCACATTTGAACATTTGTGTGTCTACCTCAGCGCATGTGTGCACATGCGTGTGTGAGTGGTGTGGATATGTGCAGGGAGCACGTGGGTGCAGCAAAGGTGGATAACTTGACCCTGGAGGCCACATACATGGTTACAATTCATACTCCTACTTTTTATAGTTGAGTGACAATGGTTGTGTAACCTCTGTTCAGCCATTTCTTTCTCTGTAAATGGAGATACTGAGATTTTAGTGAGGACTAAACTGTTAGTACAGGTGCAATGTTTACAAGACCACTTGTCATACAATAAGGAAACAATGAATATTACTCATCGCTATTGGTGTTATTATTGGTATTCTATGGGGTGACATAAAATGTTACTACTGTTCATAAAACTAAAGGTTCAATATATCTCACGATTTGCTACATGGCTTACAAAGTCTGGTAAAAAATAAAAATTCAGGGATTCTCGTTTAAAATTAAATATTTGAAGATGGTGACAGTGAAGAGAGAGTATAGCATCAAGCATGAGGTCCTAGTGGAAGCACAGTTAACATGCTGAAGCTCTCCCTTCCTCCCT
>NW_022949577.1:0-516 GCF_012274545.1 Fukomys damarensis | reverse complement strand
GGGGGGGAGGGAAACTAAAGATAAGGGCATGAGGTCTTGAAGGGCCAAGAAGCACCAGGAGAATACAGCCTGTGCTGGCAGTATCACAAAATACTTTAAAATAATCAATTCCCTAACAAAGACCAGAAGGCCTAAGTATGTAAAAAGATATGAAAAAATGATTTATGTATGTTAGCTTATTGGTTTCAAGTTTGTTACAGAAGGTTTACTTTTATAGTAACAAAGAGTTTTCATTCCTTTTGATTCTAATTCTATGAGATCTGTTAGTTGATCTACAAAAGTTTCAACTAGTCTTACCTAAAAGAGGTTTTAGGGCTAGAGATTTATTTAGCTCAATGGTGCTGCTACCTACCTTGCAAGCACAAGGATCCAAGTTCAATCCCCAGAAACCAAAGACAGAGAAAAATAAGAGAGATTTTATAATTCAATTGGCCAAATACATTGCAGTGTATCATAGTTTCACAAATTGTCTTACAAGTTTGTGCCTGTCCAATTGTTTAAAAGGTGTTTGTCCAA
>NW_022949576.1:0-238 GCF_012274545.1 Fukomys damarensis | reverse complement strand
GTCTCAGTAAGTCAAAGAATGAAATCAAGGACAAAGGAGGTAGACTGGAGGAATGTTTCTTAAGAGGAGAGAAATTGCTCCCCATAACTGAAAGGGAGCCTGAAAATGGCTTACCAAGGGGTTTTTATACAAAAAACTGACCAGGGATCATACCACTCTATGTCAAACTGGGGGTCAAACCGCAGGCCTAAGACAAGCTTGCGTGAACTAGAAATGAGCTGATGAGAAGTGTGGGCAC
>NW_022949575.1:0-1195 GCF_012274545.1 Fukomys damarensis | reverse complement strand
TTTTTTTTTTTTGTAGAAATTGACAAGCTGATTCTAAAACTCATATGGAAATAGGACAGAGAATAGCCAACAAAAGAACTTTGAAAAAGGGCAAGGTTGGGAGGATTACACCAGCTGATTTCAAGACTCATAAAACTATGGTGGTAAAGACAATGTGGGGTTGGTGCCAAGATGGATCAATAGAATCTATCAAATAGATCAATGGGACAGAAAAGAGAATGGAAAAATAGACCTATACATTTATGGGCAACTGATTCTTGACAAAGATACAAAGGCAATTCAGTGGGAAAAGACCTGGTCTTTTCAACAAATGGTGCTAGGTCAATCAGATATCCATATGTAAAAAAAGAAAATAAAAGAACTTCAGTTCATACCTCTCACTATATACAAAACTAGCTCAAAATAATAATAGGCCTAGATATAAAAACTTATAACTGTAAAATTTCTAGGGAAAAAAAACACAGGAGAAAACCTTTGTGATCTAGGTTTGAGCAAAAATTACTTTGATCTGACACTAAAAGCAGAACCTTTAAAAGAAACAATTGAAGGATTTGACTAAATAAAATTTAAAACTTTTTAAAGAGGCACAGTCAGATTTATTAGATAGAATTTACAGTAGATACTCAAAGAAAATAGTATGAGGTTTTCAGGAAAGTGGCACATTATTTGCTGGAGCTGGAAATATTTATTTTTTTTGATGGATTGGGACCTTATGAAATTTGTGAATCTACAGGAAGTTATGTCTTGGTTTACAGAAGGAAAGGATGGCCCACCCAAGGAAAGACAGTGCCCATTTCACAAAGTGAAAAGGCTGAGCCCAGCCTATTTTTTTAAAAAAGATGGGTGATCTAGGATGTTTTGCCTCAAAAACATTCTATAAACCCTCTCAGTCCATTTCTTCATCTTAATTTCAGGTTTTCACCCTCTACTTTATCAACTAAGCTTGTTTATGGACTTGTACTGTCTTTAAGGGATTTTTGAAATGACAGATCTGGAAGAAAAGAAGCATAAACAAACTTAGGAAACAGCAATACAGATAACCTTGGATAACTGTCCTGCCTGATGTTGCAGTTTCTTTAAAAGTGCAGTTTTTAAATTGTGATTTTCCTCTTGCCTTTCCACCCATCATTTCTTCTATCATAACACACTGTCCCCATCCCCAGACTCTGACTGCTTATTCTTAAGGGATACAGAG
>NW_022949574.1:0-205 GCF_012274545.1 Fukomys damarensis | reverse complement strand
AACATGAAAAACAGCATAGTCAGGTTTTTAAATACAAAGGCTTGTTTTTAGTCATTATTATAACTGGCAAACATCACCATTCTGTTCATACACCATGTGTCTGGTTGTAAGGATATGAGTGAGATGCAGGGAACATAACAATCTTTAGAGTCAGATTTGGACAGGTTATAAATGAGTTTTTATGCCAACCAATATCTAATTGATA
>NW_022949573.1:0-211 GCF_012274545.1 Fukomys damarensis | reverse complement strand
GGTACTGGCAAAGAAACAGACCTGAGGATCAGTGAAACAGACTGGAAGATACAAAAACAACTCTGAATGTACTCAGCCACCTCATCTTTGACAAAGGAGCTGACCACCTCACTGGAGGCAAAATAGTATCTTTAATAAATGGTGTTGGAAAAACTGGATTTCAATTTGTCAAAGATTAAAACCAGACCCTTACCCTTCACCATGCACTAAA
>NW_022949572.1:0-5468 GCF_012274545.1 Fukomys damarensis | reverse complement strand
TTAATTCATTTAACCCTCAGCAGGCCTTGGAGTTATACCCATGAGTATCTCCATGTTACAGATGAAGGCACCAACTGGCACAGGCAAGATAGAATTCAAGCCCAGGTATGCTGGCCCAGTCTGTGTTCTTTTTTTAAAAACATGTATTCTATGTAATTGAAAGATATCTCGATGGGTTTTAAGTATATAAAATTAAGTATATAAAATTATAAATTTAAATGTTTTAAAGGCCAGGGATGTAGCTCAGTGGAGCCACACCTGCTTGATAAGTGCAAGGTCCTGAGTTTAATCCCCATTTTTGGAAAAAATAATGTTTTAAAATATATGTATCTATATCAGCTTACAATAGTAAAACTATCACCCACCTAAAGATACTGAACAAAAGTCTTACATATGAATGCCACAGTCTAAATGTGAAGTATCTTATAATATTATTTCTGTCTAATAAAAATGTTACTCTCCATTTTTATGACCTAAAGAGTTTCTATTACCTTCAAACCCCTTAACTTTTATTTTATACAAATGCAAGGATCTTGGATCAGAGAGTGTTTTTTTACTCAGTTTGGGTCTTCTTAATTGGGAATTTAACCAGATTATGAATATAATTCACATCTATCTCTGACAATATCTTTTATGCAAATTTTAACTCTTTTTTGGTATTTTTCCTTTGCCACTTTTTCTTGGTTTTCCATTTGCTTTTGATTCCAAAAACCTATAATGTATATAATCTACTTCTGTCCCCAATTCGATGACAAATCAACTTATATGACCACCACCTGATGCAGCAATTACTGGTTTTCCCAATTCAGTATTTCAAACATATACACCCTTCTCCAACCACTGCTTTGGCAATTTTCTCCTCACATTATCAGCTTTATATTATGAACTTGTTAGTTTTTTAAGGAAATAAAACTGTGCTGTTTTCCAATTTTGTCAGATTAACATTTAGAATGCCTTTATTGTACTAGTCCTGCCCACACTGACAAAGCACCTTTTTTCTTGGTACCAGAAATTGAACTCAGGACCTTGTGCTTGCATGGTAGGCGTGGTACCACTGAAGTAAATCCCCAGTCCAAAGCACTTTTATCTAACATACATGTGGCTTAACAAAATGTATCTTTATAATATTACATGGCAAAAATAAAACAGTATTTATTTGCCCAATACACTGAATATTGGCATGTGTGTGACAGTTTAAAACTATATAAACAAAGTGTTGTAAATGGGGGTGAAGGGGTGAAGGGAGGGCATGGATAAGGGGGAAAAATGAGAACCAAGAGCTGTCATGTAAGGGTACAGGATCACAATGATGAATGGAACTGTACTGTGTACTTAAAAAGTACCAGAAACTCGATAAGATTAAAAAAAAAACCATATAAACTAGTGCTGGGCATGATAGTGTGTACCTGTAATCCCATCACTCAGGGGTCTGAGGCAAGAGGATCACCTTAAATTTGAGGCAGGCCTGAGCTACACAGTAAGCTCAAGGCCAGCATGAACTACACGATGAGACCATGTCTCAAAAAAAAAATCAAACAAAGCCAGGTGTGGGGGCACACCCCTATTATCCCAGAGCTTGGGAGGCTGAGGCAGGAAGATTGCAGCAAGTTCAAGGCCAGCCTACACAGTGAATTCAAGGCCAGCCTGAACTACATAGTGAGGCTCTGTCTCAAATTCCTCCCCGACCAAAAGAAGTAATACAAACCAAAAAGGCGTCGCACACCTGTACTCCAAACATTTGAAAGACTAAGTCCAAGGGGACCTGTCACGAATTCAAGGCCAGCCTGGACTACACAGGGAGACCCTGTCTCAAAAAAAAGGGCGGGGAGTACATGCTTCAGAGTGGGAGCAGACTACATGAAAGAGAACACAGTGGCTACGTAACACTTTTAGACTTCATGTTCCTTAACTAGTTTAACGATCAAATCTTCCATACAATTATCTCCCTATTCTTTTTAATTTTTCTGTTGGCTACAATAAATCATTCCGCGAATTTTTTTGATAAAGTTCTGGCGCTTGTGAGTCAGGTGGCAGCACCACTGAGCTAAATTCCCAGTCCTCAATATACTTTCCTTTTTTGTTGTTGTTTTTTGTTTTGGGTACTGGGGATCAAGCTTGGATCCCTCTGTCTGGAAGGCAGGTGACATAACCACTGAGCTAAATCCCCAGCCCTCAATATACTTTCTTAACCCCTTGGTATCTGCCTTCATACACAAATTATTCAAAATTAATTTCCCTTAAAACTCCATGGGGGGGATCTCCACAGATGTTGTTTCATTTTCTTCTGGCATTTAGAATTGCAAGATAAAAATCTGAAGTCAGTCTGACTTTTGCCTCTTTACAGATAACTTGCTTTGCCTATCAGTGCTGGCAAACCTATGGCGTATGAGATGCAGCCAGTTATTTGTTATCTCTGAGAGCTCTAGGTTTGCCATCACTGATCTAGGTACTTGCAAAATTTTTCTTTATTCTTGAAATTTAAAAAGTCACGATATGTCTATGTCTCAGTCTCGTCTCTCTCTTTTTCTTAGGTGTTTTCTTCTCATTAAGTTTTAAAGGTACCCTATAAGACTCCTACATTTGCAGGCCTACTTTGTTTTTCAACTCTGAAAAGTTTTCTTCAACTAGTTCCTTAACTACTGTTTCAGCATTATTTGCTTTGTTCCTTTTCAGGTATCCCTGTATCCCTATTACATGTAGATTATATCCCCTAGGCAAGCTATTTACATCTCTTTTATCTATTTTAATTTCTTTCGCCTTTGCATTCTAGGGGAATTTATTTTGCATTTACTTCAGCAATTTTATTTTCTGACTGACCCTGCTTACAAGCTTCCTTTAAATAGAAGGCCATGATTTCTTCAATGTGATCACATACAACCTGCTGTATAATTAAGTCCATATGGGTAATGAACTGTCTTGTAAGATGTTTAATACTTTCTAGATGATCACTGTAGACTGGTAGGTACATCAGTACCAAAAGGAGGAATGAAAATAGAGAGGAAAGACAAGACCCACCTGAAATCAGGCTGAAGCAAACAACCCAGTATGTCCCCCAGAGAAAGCTTCAAAGAACACTGGAAGAGCCAATGGAGGTTAAAGGAAAAACAGAAACACCCATTCCCCCTACCACTCACTCATAAGTAATGCCTGGTGAGCTGCATGAAGAGAACACTGGGGCTCTGTTTACAACACCTGAAAGAAGTACCTCTTATGACTTACTACTGTGCTCTCTAAGGCTTCAGTCTCTTGATTGTCACCCAATCAATCCTGGAATCTTTTACTTCGCGGCATTTTAGTTAAGGCCTCATCATGAACAACACTGCCATGTCCTGCCTGGGCAATTCTGTGCTTCCCTTCAGGAGCATAGAGCCTAGAAGACATCCTGAGTCCCCTCTTCTACTTTACCTTCAATATCACCGAACTCTATCAATACTACCTACTAAATACAGTCTGCCCCCAAAAATGTATACACACTTCAGGAAAAGAAAAATAGTATGATTTTTTTTTTCAACAGCTGGTGCTACCCTTGTATGGTGGATCCTAGAGGATGCTGTATATAACAGAAAATCCACTCCAGTGTCAGCCTTTAGAGAAGAAAGTGAAAATACATGTGCAGCAATCTCAATGACCAAGGTTACCCAAGCAGCAGTTCACCATACTAATAAATGTCTGGCAGTTAAGGGCCACCACTGTGAGAACCTCTTGTAGTTGTCGAAACCAAAGGGAACTTATATGAATCTCATGATGTCTCAATAAATTTAGTATTAAAATATTTATGCAAGTTTTTCTTCTCCTGAGGTGTGTATACATTTGGAGGCAGACTCTATATATCTACATTCCACGCTCCTCTCACATCCACAACACTCTGTTCCAAGCTACTATCACCTCTAAACTACACCACTGTGACAGATTTCCAACTGGTCTCTTTCTGTTTTGTTCTCTGCATCCTTTCAGACCACAGTCAGCTTTGGCTTAGTTGTGGGATGAACACAATGCCTCGCCACAGCCTACAAGTGCCTACAGGATTTGGTCTGTACCTACTTGTCTAATCTGGTCTCCCATCCAGCTCTTCCTTGACTGTGTTAGCCAACAGGCCTCCTCCTTTTACCTCCCATACCTGTCTAGCACCATCCCGCCCTGAGTCCTTTCTACAACACCCAGTTTGGAATGCTTTCCCTTATTTCCTCCTAAGAATTTTTATACCTATCAGATCTCAGGCCAAAGATCATTTCTTCAGGGAAGCAGTCTTTTTTACCAGATTCTTAAAGCCCCATGTGTCTCTTCTAACACTTGCAAAGTTGCAATTTCATGTGTTTAATTAGTTAGGAATATATTTCCTCACCAACCTGTAAAAAGTTTATGAGAAAGTCTTGGTCCCCAGAATCAGAGTAAGTACTCTAAAGATTCTGTTGAATAATTAAATTAAAAATGACTAGGGCTGGGGATTTAGCTCAGTGGTTCCACCGCCTGCCTCACAAGTACAAGGACCCGAGTTCAATCCCTGGTACCAAAAAAACAGACTTTATATAATGAGAGTTTTTAACACACATTTACCTTTTTTTCTTTTCCTTGTGCTGGGGATTGAACTAATGCCCTAGCACATGGTAGACAAGCACTCTACTAATGAGTTACAACCCCAGCTCTGTGTATGTATGTATTTTTAAATTTACCTAGCCTTGAACTTGAGATCATCCTCCCTCAGCCTCCTGAGCAACCAGGATTACAGGTGTGTGCCTGGCATGTTTACATAATTCTTAATTGCCTAAACTGCTGATTTAAAATCAGCAGAGACTGGAGAAACATATGGGAAGAAACTATTGAAGAAACAATAGCTAGATGACATCACCAAATGCTCTAAGCTCTAGGAGACAAAGAGCACTCCCTTTATGTGGTATTAATCCAGAAAGGTTTACCTGTGAAGCCTGTGCAGAAAGAACTGCACCAGTGCAGCAGCTGGTACCACCCCAGGATCTTGCAGTCTACTTACCAGCTGCCTCTGTACTCTCTCCTTGTTCTTTGGGGAGACGGAAGCTTCTTACAACATCAGCTGGCTTCCAGGAAGGACCCAGTATCTCCCTTTCACCTTATGTCCTTCTATTTTATCACCAATCAGCAAATGGTAACAATCTTATTTTTATATCTATGAAATGTGACAGATTCCTCACTGACCTCATTAAACTTCGGGTTCAATGTGCAGGGGGAAAAAAGGTATTAAAAGGTATGACCCTTTAATACTTAAGATCCTTAATGATCAAACAGAACTGGTTCTACTGGTTACACAGAGAGACTTTTCAAAATCTAACTCATTTGAAAGTTAGGTAAATTTTCAACATTTTATCAGTTAAAAATGGCCTGTGAGCTCTACAGCACTTTTTATTTATTTATTTTTTATTTATTTATTTCTGGTTTTTTGAGACAGGGTCTCACTATGTAGTTGAGAATGACCTGGAACTCACTATGTAGCTCAG
>NW_022949571.1:0-332 GCF_012274545.1 Fukomys damarensis | reverse complement strand
GGTAAAGCTGCAGTTTAAATTGCAGACACACTCTGCAGAGTGCGGTAGTATACTAACCTATAACTGAACCTATCTCAAAGTTTACAGAATTGGGGAGGTTTCTGTGCACTCAGAACAGCTAGGCACTCTCTTAGGTCTTAAGGGCTTTTCTGGTACAAGCGCCTCACAACAGTGTTTCAATCTCTGCCAGGCAGAGACCTACAAACAAAAAGAAATACAGTTGTACTCCATATAAGATGTGGAATTCACTAGTAGAGTCACAGAGTTGAAGCGCCTTTCTCTGTGGAGTACTTCACATTCAGAAAATTACCGGTTTCGGTTTCCAAGGGCTA
>NW_022949570.1:0-264 GCF_012274545.1 Fukomys damarensis | reverse complement strand
ACTGTCTTCCTGTACACGTCCTTCCTGTTCTCACTGCTCCTGGCCAGGCCCAGGGAGGGAAGCAGGCTGAAGTACAGTGGAAGGAGGAATGGACGACTAGACCCGAAAAAATGTTTCACTTTTCCTTTTATAATTACATGGATTTTTTTTCATGCATTCAGACTGCATTTTATATTTTTCAAATATATTTTTCTCAAATATGTTTTGCAGTGCTGGGGATTGAACTGAGGGCCTCTGTGTACTAGGCAAGTGCTCTACCTGAGC
>NW_022949569.1:0-222 GCF_012274545.1 Fukomys damarensis | reverse complement strand
TGTGCAGGAAAGACAAGGCAGTGGCACTTGTGGTATGGAAAAAGGCACAATTCTGGAGACCAAAGTCTAGCCTTGATGATATCCCAGACTGGCTCCATGCTAAAATGCGAGCTGCTCACACTCTGCCTGTGAAGTGGGGATCATCAGTAGTCAGAGTACGACAGTTAAAGCATATTGAGGAAATGCAACGTTTTGTAAACATTCAATACGTTAGATAAAGAG
>NW_022949568.1:0-395 GCF_012274545.1 Fukomys damarensis | reverse complement strand
AGGGTTGCAGCCCCTTTCTCTGTGGTGTGCTTCACATTCCTGTAACTGACCGCTTTAGCTTTAAAGGGCTAAGGGGCAGAGAAGCTGTTTCCTGGGGAAAACTGCACTTTAACCTGCAGAAGCCCCCTGCTGAGTCCGTTGGTGTTGTAATTTCAAATTGAAGGTATCACCAAGTATACAGAGTTCTGGAGGCTTGGGTGCACTCAGAGGTGCTAGGCACTCTCTTGGGCCTAAAGGGATTCTCTGGTACACGAGCCTCACAACAGTGTTTCAATCTCTGCCAGGCAGAGATCTACACACAAAAAGGAATACAGTTGTACTCCACATAAGATGGGGACTTCACTGGAAAACTCACAGAGTTGCAGCCCCTTTCTCTGTGAAGCACTTCACATTCC
>NW_022949567.1:0-214 GCF_012274545.1 Fukomys damarensis | reverse complement strand
TTTAATAGTGAGTATGGTTTAATTAATTGTGACTGCAGGGATATATTTTAAATCACCCTTGTGTAAACAATTATAATGGCTAGGCTAATTCTCAATTCATTGGAAGGGATCAGGAATTCCTCACATAGAAACTGGGGGGAGGGGTTCAAAGCAAGGTCCCACTCAGGAGCCTGTTACCCCAATATACTCTATTCTGCAGAGCAAGGGTCTGTTT
>NW_022949566.1:630-897 GCF_012274545.1 Fukomys damarensis | reverse complement strand
GGGTATGAGTCACGACTCTGGCAGCTGTTAAGGGGTCCTAGTCATTCTGTGCGAGGCCGCTAATATGGAATGCAGGCTCACTGAGGCTTGATTGGCCACTCCTAAATTCTTCCGTTTGAAGGCTAGGCCAAGGGACTTCTTATTTACTTTCGAATCCCTGGACCTGTGCACACCAGTGCCAGGTAGGGACCAGGGTGCATTGACTGTGTATCCCAGTGGTCCTCATGGTAGCCGTGATCAGCAGCTTCATGGAGGGCATAGACTTGC
>NW_022949566.1:0-258 GCF_012274545.1 Fukomys damarensis | reverse complement strand
CTGGATCTTCGTGTGCTATTTGCTATCTCTGGCGAGGTGGGTGGACTGCATGGCGAGGCTCTGCTCATTTCCCCACCTGTTGTAATCTGAAGGGACGGCAGGCTGATGAACCCATGAACCATCCCATTGCAGGTGGTTGCCCTCTAGCTGGGGTTCGTTTGAGCCCATGGCAGCATCAGTCACACACAAAAGTTAAGCGGGAGGCAACCATGGATGTCCTGCGGCTCATCTCTCGGCTGGCTGGCTAGAGACTGTTGT
>NW_022949565.1:0-234 GCF_012274545.1 Fukomys damarensis | reverse complement strand
AGAGGTGCTATGGCTTCCCAAGAAGGTGGCTGTCATTCATGTACAGGTTCACCAAAAGGACAATACACTCAAGGCTAAGGGAAATCAACTCGAAGACCACGCAGCCAGAGAGGCAGCCCTGAGGGCAGCTGAACCCTTAGTCATTCTGCCTCCCTCGAGTCCTCCTCCAACCTTTGGTCCCCACTAGCTGCACTTACAATGAAGCAGATGATAAAGAAGCAAGCTGGCTGCAAG
>NW_022949564.1:0-228 GCF_012274545.1 Fukomys damarensis | reverse complement strand
TCAACTTTGGTCCTTGGACTTTCCATTCATCTGCTTTTACCTTGGGGAACCACTGCCTTCCCACCCCTATTGCTGTGCTTTGGAGGAAGCTGACTTTATCCCTGTCTGCAGTCCTGCGTGCGTTTGGCTGAAGCCTCACTAAACAGAGCACCACATTCCTCTGCCCCAGTGACAGTTTCAGAAATGGGCCTGCGAGCCCATCAGAGCCACCGATAAGCAAGGAAACCT
>NW_022949563.1:0-244 GCF_012274545.1 Fukomys damarensis | reverse complement strand
TCTCCCCGAAGAGTTTGAACCCTTCAGCCTTGAGCTAGTGCTGCACCCTCAATCCCTCTTGTTCTGCGGCTTCTATCTTGGACATGAAAAGCTCCTGGATTCTCGGCTGTTCAGTGTGCAGACGCCCATCGTGGACCCCTGCCACCTCTGATCCCTTGGATGCCTTCTGATCCTGCCAGCTCACCTATCAAGTACCCTTGCATAATTATACACATATTTCTGTTTATTCTCTTTCCCTAGAGAG
>NW_022949562.1:0-682 GCF_012274545.1 Fukomys damarensis | reverse complement strand
CAAAATAATTAGAGAAGAACTACTAACAATACTCTTTAAACTTTTCAAAAAATTGAAAGGGAAGCAATACTTCCAAATTCATTCCTGGAAGCAAGTGTTATGTTGATTGCCAAACTAGGGAAAGGCCCAACTAAAAAAGCCAATCTCCTTAGTGAACATAGATGCAAAAATCCTCAATAAGACACTAGCAAACAGAATGCAGAAGATCATCAAGAAGATCACACACCCTGATGAAGTCAGATTCATCCCAGGGATGTAAAGGTAGTTGCTGAACATAAATCAATAAGTGTAATACACTATATTAACAGACTCAAGGACATAAAACATATGATCATCTCAATAGATACAGAAAAAGCATTCAACAAAATTCAACACCCCCTCATGATAAAAAAAAAACTCCATAAAATTGGAATAGATGGTCTTTATCTCAAAAAGGTAAAGGCTATCTATGGAAAACCAATAGCCAACATCATATTAAATGGCCAAAACTGAAAACCTGCACACTAAAATCAGAAACAAGGAAAGGTAGAAGCTAAATTGTCATTATTTGCTGACAATATGATACACTACATAGAAGACCCCAAAAAACAGCCAAAAGTCTTCTAGACTTAATTGACACTTTCAGCAGAGTAGCTGGCTACAAGGTCAACACTCAAAAATCAATAGCCTTCTTGTACACAAA
>NW_022949561.1:0-1890 GCF_012274545.1 Fukomys damarensis | reverse complement strand
TTGCTCCGTCCACTCCACGCATCGACCTGGTATTGCAGTACTTCCAGGAACGGTGCACCCCTCTCTGGGGAAACAAGAAGGTATTCAAAAGAAAGTTGTCTTTTTTTTATGTATTAGCCCTTACTGTATTTCTGCGTCTAGTTTCTTTACGGTGTGTAGTAAGGGGGCATATCTCAGTCCGACGGGTACTGTTCCAACCTTTGTAAGGTGTGGTGTTTTTCTTTTTTTTTGCGCGTTATTTCGCTGGAAGGACTGCTTAGGTTTTTCTTGCAGTGAGTTGTGAAGCTGGGTCGTGGGTTTATTTGGCTCAAGGAATTCCAACCCCTCCATCTCCCGTGCGCGCAAAGATCCGAGTTCTACTTTCTGGTACCGAAGGAAAAAAGAAAGGGCGGAGTTGTTACGTGGTTAATAACGCTCGCTGTTTTCGAGAAGCAGGTGGTCGTCGGTGTGTAGAAAATGAGTGAGGGGTACGGGATGGTCTGTGTTATATAAACTAGGGTTTTCTTCTTGGTTCGAGAAGTCATCGCTGGGTAGCTGCGCAGCTGCGCGGGAATGAGGTGGTGCAGAGATGCCAGCGTGGCTAGTGTGTGAGAATCATAATCCCGGCCCGCTGTGCCAGGTCACTCTCTATAGCAGGTGGCGTTTTGGTTTCTTTTGAAGAATCTTTTAAAAAGAGAACTAACTCGTATTCCATAGTTTCATTTATTCCTGGGTCCACTGTCAAAAGTACCTTTTGTGGCTGGAATCAAGTCTTTGACGGGAGAGTAGTGAATTCTCATGAGGTGGGTGGGTGTGTGTCTGAGAAGGTCCTACTGCCGGATCAAAGCGTCTCCTGACCTCTGCCGCTTCTCCGTGCACGGAAGGATTTATGGCAGGCCTTCTTCCGGTGGGCTTTTTCGTGGGCTCCTGTCTGTGAGTATGCTGCTGAATATTGCCATCTGCTTGCTATGTGTTAGAATACTGCACAGAGCATGAACATTTTGTATTAACCCACCCAGAAAAGATGGAGAACCCTTTTACAATCTGAAGGAAATGATTCATATTGTAAGGTATTTCGTTACTACGTCTTTGTAGTACGTAAGGATCACATTTATGATGGGGACTCAGTACATGTACATAAGACATCTTAATTCTTTTTCTGTCCCCTTCACCTCTCCTCCTCCTGACCCCCACCCCCACCCCACCATCTCTTGCACCCCTTCCCATTTGCAGACTTCTCCTAAAGGGGAAACCATGTTATATTTAAGCTTGTGTGTCCGATCCTTTTTCCTCCAGATGACTCGAGCTCATCCTTCGGTGTGGCAGAGTAGTACTCCGTTGCGTATGAATAGATACGGTACCGATTTTCTTTACCCATTCATGCATCCGTGAACGTATTGGCCACTTTCAACATTTAGCTAGTATGAGTAAAGTGTTCCAATGTAAAATGGCTTCTGCTGTCTCTAACAGCCGTTTGCTTTGTTTAGTTTAGAGCTAATAGGCACGGAAGGCACTAACTGCTGAACGAGGCATTTGGTCTTGCTGACCGGGCGCAGCAAGACCTTGCGCTCCGAAGAAAGAGACTGGAGCCATACGATTGTAAAGGTGTCGAGATGAAAGAACCCATTGCTAACATTTGCTCCCCTGACCCTGGACACCCCCTTCCTATGGACTCTTAATAAATAGGCGAATCTGAAAGGTAAACTCCCCGCAGGAATTATATCTGGGCCGAAAGATTAACTATTTCGTGACCGCGATTGGAACTGTGAGAATAGAACGTGACCACCCAAATGAAGTCAAGGCTGTGAAACCCTATAAAAAGAGGAGGTGTAACCCAGTGCATCGTCCATCCGGGCTCGGCTTATGTGCGATGCGCGCGCGCGCACACACACACACACACACACACACACA
>NW_022949560.1:0-461 GCF_012274545.1 Fukomys damarensis | reverse complement strand
AAATAAATGAGAATGCCAATACCACATACAGGAATCTATGGGACACAATGAAAGCAGTTCTATAGGGAAAATTCATAATTATTCATAATATTGAATGCCCACATTGGGAAAACAGAGCGGGATCAAATAAACAACTTAATGATAAAACTTAGACTCCTAGAAAAACGAGAGCAAGAAAAACCCAAAGCTCAAACAAGAGAGGAAATTATAAATATATGAGCAGAAATCAATGCAATTGAAACTAAGAAAATGATACAAAAAATAAATGAAACAAAGAGGTGGTTTTTTGAAAGAATAAATAAAATCGACAAACCCTTAGCTAATTTTATCAAAAAAAGGAAAGAAAAGGCTCAGATCCATGCAATCAAGAATGAAAAAGGTGAAGTCACAACAGATTGAAAAGAAATCCAGAGGATCACGAATACCTACTTTGAGAACCTGTACTCCAATAAAATGGAAAA
>NW_022949559.1:0-270 GCF_012274545.1 Fukomys damarensis | reverse complement strand
ACATGGGGAACAAAGGAGTATACTGCCTCAGTACCCAATGCCTGGTTCACGGATGGCTCTTCCACTACCGTAAATAACAAAATATCTTGGAAAGCTGCAGCCTATAGGCCAGAAGATGGTAAGATAATCACTGACCAAGGCACAGGAAAGTCTGCACAGCATGCAGAAGTACTTGCAGCATTATTAGCAGCTAGGCAAACTAAATTAGAGAATAAAAGAGTGTTACACTTGTACACCGATTCATGGTGTGTAGCAAATGGAATTGCTGTT
>NW_022949558.1:0-201 GCF_012274545.1 Fukomys damarensis | reverse complement strand
AGAAAGGTGCTGCAACTCTGTGAGTTTACCAGTGAAGTCCACTACTTCTGGGGAGTACAACTGCAGTCCTTTTTGTTTGTAGGTCTCTGTCTGGCAGATTGAAACACTGTTTTGAGGCACTTTTAGCAGAGAAGCCCATCAGGGCTAAGGGAGTGCCTAGCAGCTCTGATTGCACACAAGCCTCCAGAACTCTGTATACTT
>NW_022949557.1:0-207 GCF_012274545.1 Fukomys damarensis | reverse complement strand
AAAAAAAAAAAAAAAAAAAAAAAAAAAAAGTTACACAATCTCAGCGACACTATAGAAATCAACACTGAACTAAAAGTAGAAATTCCATTTGACCCAGCTATTCCTCTTCTAGGTATCTTCCTGAAACAGTTAAAGATACATTAATTACAGTGATGCATGCATACCCCTGTTTATAGCAGCATAACTTGTAATGGCTAAATTTTGGAA
>NW_022949556.1:0-213 GCF_012274545.1 Fukomys damarensis | reverse complement strand
TTTTCTGGGTTAATTTCAGTTTTATTTATTTATTTTTAAAAATTTCAGTTTTTTTCATTTCTGCTCTCAAATATGGAGATAGTCCAAAAATGTCCATAATAATTTTCCTTAGTGGATAGGAAAGGTTTCAGTATGAATCCCTGCATCTTGGGCATAGAGGATCCACAGCAGGTTTTAACTTTCCGGTGCCTATGCATGCTTGCTTATTCATGT
>NW_022949555.1:0-307 GCF_012274545.1 Fukomys damarensis | reverse complement strand
TACAGAGACATTGTTTCCATGTTTTTCCTTTTCTCATATTTTTTCTTTTCCCTTTTTACCTTTCCCCTCCCGCTCCCACTTCCCCTACTCTTTTAGCCCTTTTCTTCCTATTTCACAGTATCAATTATACATTTTGATCCTTATTTGCACTTTTAGCTTTTCACACCAGAGCAGCTATTCTGTATTTATACATGTGTGACATTAATTTCACCTAAGAGTATGGCCTCAATGTTCATCCATTTAGCTATAAATGTCTCTAGTTTCTCATTCTTGATGGCTGAGTAGTACTCCATTTTATTTTAAAAAC
>NW_022949554.1:0-408 GCF_012274545.1 Fukomys damarensis | reverse complement strand
TGCACTGGCTTATATTATTCTGTAACTTACTAATGTCTTCAAAACAAAGTCAGGTGGAAGTTGGTGCCTTCATTTTGCTTTTGAGTCCCAAGAATGGTGGAATGCTGTGTCCTTGGTTTGTGGGCTCTGATTGTCCTGCCCAGTAGCCCTATGCTGCTTCTAAGTGTGGGCTAGCACACCTTCATTGAACATTCCTTAGAATCTTAGGTTACTCCCCACACCCCCTGAATCAGAATCTGCATTGGAATGAGATGGGGATTGAAATTTGAGAAGCACTACCTTAGAAACGAGGGCCCTCAGCCTCAGGGTGTGGTGCGGACCCATCTGGATAGATCCAAAGGTGCGGGAGGCCCCTGCAGTTGAGTGGGAAATTGGTGCTTACTCCCTACTAATTTGAAAGGAGAAAAA
>NW_022949553.1:0-202 GCF_012274545.1 Fukomys damarensis | reverse complement strand
TTCACGTGTCCATGCCCAGTAATCATACTCTAGTAGCTCACACTTTTCTAGGCACTGTTCTAGTTGCCTGACCTTCAAAGTGGAGGCAGTGTGTCCCTTAGCCTTGGGGGACTTGCAATCTAGCAGAGAAAATGGCACCGAACAGCCATGGTGATGGTGTGGATGGGCTAAGAGTCTCATGCACAAGGTACTTTGGGCATAT
>NW_022949552.1:0-237 GCF_012274545.1 Fukomys damarensis | reverse complement strand
CTACCCACTTGTTAATTATTTAGCAGACATCTCACTTACCAGATCAGTTGTTGCTGTATTGCATTGTGGCTGCACTCCTGTTCAAGTAACCCTTATTTTCTTTAATAATGACCTCGAAGTACAAGAGTAATGATACTTACAATTTTGATATATCAGAGAGAAACTATAAAATGCTCCTTTAAGTGAAAAGCAACAGTTACTAATTTTTAAGGAATGAAAAATTATCATATGCTCATT
>NW_022949551.1:0-251 GCF_012274545.1 Fukomys damarensis | reverse complement strand
CACTATGTTGATTCTTCCTATCCAGGAGCAGGGGGTATCTTTCCATTTTTTTTATATCCTCTTTGATTTTTTTTCCAGAGTGCTGTAGTTTTCAGTGTAGAGGTATTTTGCTTCTTTTGTTAGATTGATCCCTAGATACTTCATTTTTTTGGATGCTATTGTGAAACGAATTGTTTCCCTAATTTTTCTCTTAGTGAGTCTGTTATTTGTGTACAAGAAGGCTATTGATTTTGGGGTGTTCACCTTATATC
>NW_022949550.1:0-210 GCF_012274545.1 Fukomys damarensis | reverse complement strand
CCTATTTAGCCCACCTGAAAACAATCCATTAGTAACAAATAAATAATGTTTCATCCAAGAAACAGTCAACTGTAAGACTACAGAGGGAAGATAATACAAGCCATTTGTGTATTTATAAATGTGTTGTATATAGTTTTAATAACTCTCATTTTGCAAATATTATCTTCTTGTTAGCACTTATATGTGAATTATTAAAGCAAAATAAAATGT
>NW_022949549.1:0-219 GCF_012274545.1 Fukomys damarensis | reverse complement strand
AGCAATAAGGCTTTGGGAGAATACAAAAATGGAGTACATGCAAATGTAGCTCTTGAGTTAACTGAATTATCATTTGTACACATGAAAAGATAGCAATAGTTCTGCTTCCATTACTCCTAACTGTAGCTATAGTGAAAGTAATGAAAGAAAAATAATAACAGGAGAAGCAGAAAAGAGCTACCATTTCTTCAGTAGTTACCATGCATCAGTCTCTCTAAA
>NW_022949548.1:0-286 GCF_012274545.1 Fukomys damarensis | reverse complement strand
CAGTGCACACAGCCCGAGAGGCTGCAGGAATGTAAGTCTTAATTAACTGCTTCCCTCACACAGCAGAGCAGAGCCCAGGGGACTTCTAGAAATCATGTACAGGCACCGATGTAAAACAGCCCAGCCCGTGCCAGTCTGGAGGACACAGGCCTTGGACAGAAGGGCTGTCCTGTGCCAGACTCCAGGAAATCTAATCTAAAGGAAGGTAAAGGCTATGTAGCCCAGGGAGGACAAAGGTAGCCTTTACAGTAAGGAGAGCTAGGTGCTTTTTAAAAGTTATTTTTTT
>NW_022949547.1:0-482 GCF_012274545.1 Fukomys damarensis | reverse complement strand
TTTGTTCTCCATTTAAAAAAATGGGCAATTGAGGCGAATAGACACTTCTCAAAAGAAAAAGTAAAAATGATCAATGAATACATAAAAAACTGTTCAGCATTTTTGGCAATTAGAGAAATGTAAGTCAAAGAAACACTAAGATTCTGCCTTACTTTGGTAAAGAAGGCTATTATCATGAGCTCAAAAAGAAACAGATGCTAGTAAGGTTGTGGAGAAAAGGAATCCTTTTACATTGTTGATAGGAATACAAACTAGGACAAGCACTACGGAAATAAGTATGGCGATTCCTCAGAAAACTAAAATAGAAATCTCATCTGACCCAACTACATGTTTGTTGGGTATCTTCTTAAAAGAGTTAGTCATCATAATGCAATGACACATGCATACCCATGTTGCTAGCAGTACAATTCACAATAGATAATTCTGGTAGTGGTCTATTTGCCCATCAACAGAATGGCTAAAAAATATGTGGTGTGTATATA
>NW_022949546.1:0-226 GCF_012274545.1 Fukomys damarensis | reverse complement strand
TGTCATTATGAAACAGCCACAATAATAGTAACACAGATTCCTATTCTTGGGCTATCTTACAGCATGTGTCATAAATTCTGTGTGTGTGTGTGTGTGTGTGTGTGTGTCTGTGTGAGTGTGCAAGCATGTACACTCATTTGTGTGTTTGTTAATCTATGAGGGCATTTTAGGTGACAAACTGAGATACGGACTATTCTTTGAATTTCTAGAAGAAGAACCTCAAAAT
>NW_022949545.1:0-320 GCF_012274545.1 Fukomys damarensis | reverse complement strand
CAATGCCGTTTGGCTTTTCTTGTCTGACAAAGTTATACGTAAGGTTTGCACAGTTTTGCTGGTATGTGGAAGACATGGACCTTGTACCGAGTACTTGCGACTGCACGATACTTCCTCGAGGAACAGTGAGCAAGGACCCAGTGGCAGAAGCAGGACGGCAGCTTGGCGGCTCGAGCCGTCGTGTTTCCAAGTCTCTGCGGCTCCACCTCAGGCTCTGGCTGCAGCCGGACTTGAACACCCCTGCGGCACCGGCCAAGTGGAGTCGGTGCCCAGAGGCCGGGAGGCGGGGAGAGAGGAGGGAGGCTGTCAGGCGCCGCGAG
>NW_022949544.1:0-263 GCF_012274545.1 Fukomys damarensis | reverse complement strand
TGTTACCTTTTTATAAGACAGAATGGAAAATTAGAGAACATGCAAAACAAATGTATTTTATTTTCTTCAAAAAAATAAACAAATAAAAGGCCAATCAGAAAACAATGAAGTTGATTACTAAGGGGGGGGGAAAGATGTTCTATATAATAAAAAATATTTGTAATTAAATTAAGAAACAAAAGGACTGAAACCAGTCCTTTTCGGAATATACTTCAAATTAATACAATAATCACACAGAAATGTGGAAAAGAGCTAATAAAAAA
>NW_022949543.1:6568-9089 GCF_012274545.1 Fukomys damarensis | reverse complement strand
ACGACCGGTTTTGGTTTCCAAGGACTAGGTGGCGAAAGAAACAGTTTCCCAGGGTAAACTGGACTTTGAACCGCAGAAACACTCTACAGAGTGCATTTCTGCTCTAACCTAACACTGAGCCTGTCACCAGTATACAGAGTTCTGCAGGCTTGTGTTCGCTGAGAGCTGCTGGGCACACTCTTATGACTTAGGGTCATTTCTGGTGGAAGCCCCTCACAACAGTGTTTCAATCTCTGCCAGGCAGAGACCTACAAACAAAAAGGAATACATTTGTACTTCGTATAAGATGTGGACTTCACTGGTAAAGTCACAGAGTTGCAGAACCTTTCTCTGTGGAGTACTTGAAATTCAGGAAACTAACCGCTTTGGTTTCAAAGGGCTAAGCAGTGAAAGAAGCTGTTTCCCAGGGAAAACTGCAGTTTAAACTGCAGAAGCACTCTGCAGAGTGTGTTTGTGTTCTAACCTCAAACTGAACCTATCTCTAACTATGCAGAGTTCTGGAGGCTTGTGCACACTCAGACCTGCTTCACACTCTCTTAGGTCATAAGACCTTTTCTTGTAGAAGCCCCTCACAACAGGGTTTCAAGCTCTGCCAGGCAGAGACCTACAAGCAAAAAGGAATACACTTGTACTCCATATAAGATGTGGACATCACTGGTTAAATCACAGATTTGGAGCACTTTGGTCTGTGCAGTGTTTCACCTTCAGAAAACTAACCGCTTTGTTTTAAAAGGCCTACGTGGCAAGAGAAGCTGTTTCCCAGTTAAAAATGCAGCTTAAACCGCAGAAGCACTCTGCCGAGTGCATTTGTGTTCAAACCTCAACCTGAACTTTCTGCAAGGATACAGATTTCTGGAGGCTTGTGTGCACTCATAGCAGATAGGGACTCTCTTAGGCCTTAAGGGCTTTTCTGGTACAAGTGCATCACAACACTGTTTCAATATCTGCCCGGCACAGACGTACAAACAAAAGGGAATACAGTTGTAGTCCATTTAAAATGTGGACTTAACTGGTAACCTCACAGAGTTTCAGCACCTTTTTCTGTGGAATGCTTCATATTCAGGAAACACATTTCTTTGGTTTCAAAGGGCTAAGCTGGGGGAGAAGCTGTTTCCTGGGAAAAACTGCAGTTTATACCACAGAAGCACTCTGTAGAGTGCGTTTGTTTTCCTACCTCTACTTGAAACAATCTCCCATATGCAGATTTGTGAAGGCTTGTGTGCACTCAGACCTACTAGGCAATCTCTTACGCCTTAAGGGCTTTCACGGTACAAGTGCCTCACAACAGTGTTTCGATCTCTACCAGGCAGAGACCTACAAAAAATAGAGAAATACAGTTGTACTGCCTATAAGGTTTGGACTTCAATGGTAAACTGACAGAGTACCAGCACCTTTCTATGTGGAGTACTTCCCATTCAGGAAACTAACCGCTTTCGTTTCTAAGGGCTAAGCAGCGAAAGAAGATGTTTCATGGGGAAAAGTGCAGTTTAAACTGCAGAAGCACTATGCAGAGTGCATTTGTGTTCTAACCTCAAACTGAATCTATCTCCAAGTAAACATAGTTCTGGAGGCTTGTGTGCACTAAGAGCTGCTAGGCACTCTCTTGGCCTTAACGGCTTTTCTAGTACAAGGGCTTCACAACAGTGTTTCAATCTCTACCAGGCAGAGACCTAAAAACAAAAAGGCAATAAGTTTTACTCATTAGAAAATGTGGACTTCACTGGTAAACTCACAGAGTTGCAAGACCTTTCTCTGTGGAGTACTTCACATTCAGGAAACTCACAGCTTTTGCTTCAAAGCGCTAAGCAGTGAAAGAAGCTTTTTCCAGGTGAAAGCTTCACTTTAAATGGCAGAAGCAGTCTGCAGAGTGCGTTAGTATACTAACCTAAAATTGAAAATATCTCAAAGTTTACAGAGTACTGGAGGTTTCTGTGCACTCAGAGCAGCTAGGCACTCTCTTAGGCCTTAAGGGCTTTTCTGGTACACGCGCCTCACAGCAGTGTTTCAATCTCTGCCAGGCAGAGATCTACAAACAAAAAGAAATACAGATGTACTCCATATACGATGTGGACATCAGTAGTAAAGTCACAGTGTTGCAGCACTTTTCTCTGTGGAGTACTTCACATTCACAAAACTACCGGTTTTGGTTTCCAAGGGCTAAGTGGCGAAAGAAGCAACATTCCGGGGAAAACTGCAGTTTAAACCGCAGAAACATTCTACAGAGTGCATTTCTGCTCTCACCTCACACTGAACCTGTCAACAATATACAGAGTTCTGCAGGGTTGTGTTCACTTAGAGCTGCTAGGCACCCTCTTATGACTTAAGGTCATTTCTGGTGGAAGCCCTTCACAACAGTGTTTCAATATCCGCCAGGCAGAGACCTACAAACAAAAAGGAATACATTTCTACTTCGTATAAGATGTGGACTTCACTTGTAAAGTCACAGAGTTGCAGCACCTTTCTCTGTGGAGAACTTCACATTCACAAAACTACCGGTTTTGGTTTCCAAGGGCTAAGTGGC
>NW_022949543.1:1090-4687 GCF_012274545.1 Fukomys damarensis | reverse complement strand
AAAAAAAAAAAAGAAATACAGTTGTACTGCATATAAGATCTGGACTTCACTGGTAAAGCCACAGAGTTGCAGCACCTTTCTATGTGGAGTACTTCCCATTCAGGAAACTAACCCCGTTGGTTTCAAAGGGCTAAGCAGCGAAAGAAGATGTTTCATGTGGAAAACTGCAGTTTAAGCTGCGCAAGAACTATGCAGAGTGCATTTGTGTTCTAACCTCTAACTGAATCTATCTCCAAGTAAACATAGCTCTGAAGGCTTGTGTGCACTCAGAGCTGCTAGGCACTCTCTTGGCCTTAAGGGCTTTTCTGGTACTAGGGCCTCACAACAGTGTTTCAACCTCTGACAGGCAGAGACCTACAAACAAAAACAAATACAGTTGTACTCCATATACGATGTGGACTTCACTGGTAGAGTCACAGATTTGCAGCACCTTTCTCTGTGGAGTACTTCACCTTCAGAAAACTAACCGCTTTGTTTTAAAAGGGCTAAGTGGCAAGAGAAGCTGTTTACCAGTTAAAAATGCAGTTTAAACCTCAGAAGCACTCTGCTAAGTGAATTTGTGTTCAAATCTCAAACTGAACCTTTCTGCAGGGATACAGGTTTCTGGAGGTTTGTGTGCACTCATAGCAGTTAGGGACTCTCTTAGGCCTTAAGGGCTTTTCTGGTACAAGTGCATCACAACACTGTTTCAATCTCTGCCAGGCAGAGACGTACCAACAAAAGGGAACACAGTTGTGCTCCATTAAAGATGTGGACTTAACTGGTAACCTCACAGAGTTTCAGCACCTTTCTCTGTGGAATACATCATATTCAGGAAACACATTTCTTTGGTTTCAAAGGGCTAAGCTGGGAAAGAAGCTGTTTCCCGGGAAAAACTGCAGTTGATAGCACAGAAGCACTCTGTAGAGTGCGTTTGTGTTCCTACCTCTACTTGAAACAATCTCCCATATACAGATTTCCGAAGGCTTGTGTGCACTCAGACCAGCTAGGCAATCTCTTAGGCCTTAAGGGCTTTCCTGGTACAAGTGCCTCACAACAGTGTTTCAATCTCTGCCAGGCAGAGACCTACAAAAAATAGAGAAATACAGTTGTACTGCATATAAGATCTGGAAATCACTGGTAAACGGACAGAGTTGCAGCACCTTTCTATGTGGAGTACTTCCCATTCAGGAAACTAAACCCTTTGGTTTCTAAGGGCTACGCAGCGAAAGAAGATGTTTCATGGGGAAAACTGCAGTTTAAATTGCAGAAGAACTATGCAGAGTGCATTTGTGTTCTAACCTCTAACTGAATCTATCTTCAAGTAAACATAGTTCTGGAGGCTTGTGTGCACTAAGAGCTGCTAGGCACTCTCTTGGCCTTAAGGGCTTTTCTGGCACAAGGGACTCACAACAGTGTTTCAATCTCTACCAGGCAGATGCCTAAAAACAAAAAGGCAATAAGTTTGACTCATTAGAAAATGTGGACTTCACTGGTAAACTCACAGAGTTGCAGGACCTTTCTCTGTGGAGTACTTCATTTTCAGGAAACTCACAGCTTTTGCTTCAAAGCGCTAAGCAGTGAAAGAATCTTTTTCCAGGGGAAAGCTTCAATTTAAATTGCAGAAGCTGTCTGCAGAGTGCGTTAGTATAGTAACCTAAAATTGAACCTATCTCAATGATTACAGAGTGCTGGAGGTTGCTGTGCACTCAGAGCAGCTAGGCACTCTCTGAGGCCTTAAGGGCTTTTCTGGTACAAGCGCCTCACAGCAGTGTGTCAATCTCTGCGAGGCAGAGATCTACGAACAAAAAGAAATACAGATGTACTCCATATAAGATGTGGACTTCAGTAGTAAAATCACAGAGTTGCAGCACCTTTCTCTGTGGAGTACTTCACATTCACACAACTACCGGTTTTGGTTTCCAAGGGCTAAGTGGCGAAAGAAGCAGCTTCTCGGGTTACTTCACATTCACAAAACTACCGGTTTTGGTTTCCAAGGGCTAAGTGGCGAAAGAAGCAACATTCCGGGGAAAACTGCAGTTTAAACCGCAGAAACATTCTACAGAGTGCATTTCTGCTCTCACCTCACACTGAACCTGTCAACAATATACAGAGTTCTGCAGGGTTGTGTTCACTTAGAGCTGCTAGGCACACTCTTATGACTTAAGGTCATTTCTGGTGGAAGCCCGCACAACAGTGTTTCAATCTCTGCCAGGCAGAGACCTCCAAAAAAAAAAAAGAAATACAGTTGTACTGCATATAAGATCTGGACTTCACTGGTAAACTGACAGAGTTGCAGCATCTTTCTATGTGGAGTACTTCCCACTCAGGAAACTAACAGCTTTGGTTTCAAAGGGCTAAGCGGCAAAAGAAGATGTTTTCCACGGAAAACTGCACTTTAAATTGCAGAAGCACTCTGCTGAGTGTGTTTGTGGTCTAACCTGAAACTGTGCCTGTCTCCAATTATACATAGTTCTGGAGGCTTGTGCGCACTCACACTTGCTTCACACTCTCTTAGGCCGTTAGACCTTTTCTTGTAGAAGCCCCTCACAGCAGGGTTTCAAGCTCTGCCAGGCAGAGACCTACAAACAAAAAGGAATACACTTGTACTCCATATAAGATGTGGACTTCACTGGTAAAGTCACAGATTTGCAGCACCTTTCTCTGTGGAGTACTTCACCTTCAGAAAACTAACCGCTTTGTTTTCAAATGGCTAAGTGGCAAGAGATGCTGTTTCCAATTTAAAAATGCAGTTTAAACTGCAGAAGCACTCTGCCGAGTGCATTTCTGTTCAAACCTCAAACTGACCTTTCTGCAAGGATACAGATTTCTGGAGGTTTTTGTGCACTCATAGCAGTTAGGGACTCTCTTAGGCCTTAAGGGGTTTTCTGCTACAAGTGCATCACAACACTGTTTCACTCCTGCCAGGCAGAGACGTACAAACAAAAGGGAATACAGTTGTACTCCATTTAAGTTGTGGACTTGACTGGTAACCTCAGGGAGTTTCAGCACCTTTCTCTGTGGAATACTTCATATTCAGGAAACACACTTCTTTGGTTTCAAAGGGCTCAGTTGGGAAAGAAGCTGTTTCCTGGGAAAAACTGTAGTTCATAGCACAGAAGCACTCTGTAGAGTGCGTTTGTGTTCCTACCTCTACTTGTAACAATCTCCCATATACAGATTTCTGAAGGCTTGTGTGCACTCAGACCAGCTAGGCAATCTCTTAGGCCTTAAGAGCTTTTCTGGTACAAGTGCCTCACAACAGTGTTTCAATCTCTGCCTGGCAGAGACCTACAAAAAAAAAAGAAACACAGTTGTACTGCATATAAGATCTGGACTTCCACGGTAAACTGACAGTTTTGAAGCACGTTTCTATGTGGAGTACTTCCCATTAGGAAACTAACCGCTTTGGTTTCAAAGGGCTAAGCGGCGAAAGAAAACGATTCACGGGGAAAACTGCAGTTTAAACTACAGAAGCACTATGCAGAGTGCATTTGTGTTCTAACCTTAAACTGAATCTATCTCCAAGTAAACATAGTTCTGGAGGCTTGTGTGCACTCAGAGCTGCTAGGCACTCTCTTGGCCTTAAGGGCTTTTCTGGTACAAGGGCCTCACAAC
>NW_022949543.1:0-314 GCF_012274545.1 Fukomys damarensis | reverse complement strand
CTTTCTCTGTGGAGTACTTCAAATTCAGGAAACTAACCGCATTGCTTTCTAATGGCTAAGCAGTGAAAGAAGCTCTTTCCCAGGGAAAACTGCAGTTTAAACTGCAGAAGCACTCTGCAGAGTGTGTTTGTGTTGTAACCTCTAACTGTACCTATCTCCAATTGTACATAGTTCTGGAGTCTTGTGCGCACTCAGAACTGCTTCACGCTCTCTTAGGCCGTAAGACCTTTTCTTGTAGAAGCCCCTCACATCAGGGTTTCAAGCTGTGCCAGGCAGAGACCTACAAACAAAAAGGAATACACTTGTACTCCATA
>NW_022949542.1:0-241 GCF_012274545.1 Fukomys damarensis | reverse complement strand
GATATCTAGAATATATAAGAAAGAGGGAGGGAGAAGAGGGGAAGCAAAAATAATTAAGATGTGCTATGTACATGTACCAACTCCCCATGATGTATATAATCACTGTGTACTGCAAGCACATAGTAATAAAAATAAGATTTAAAATAGTATAAATGAAACATAAAATACTAAATAAGAAAACAGTCCAATAAAAAATAGATAATAGAGGACCAGGGATGTAGCTCAGCAGTACAGTGCCTGC
>NW_022949541.1:0-256 GCF_012274545.1 Fukomys damarensis | reverse complement strand
GGTCATGATCATCTGTGAAACCGGTCAGGATAAACATGGTGACTTCAGTCCTGTTCCCCAAATGAATCACGTGGGAATCCATGTCTTCTGCCGTCTCTGACCTATCAATTCTTATTTATAAGTTCTAAAGGCAATGCCTGGTGAAACAGAGTCCGGCATTTGTGTTGTGGTGGAAAGGCAAGGAGAAATCCGAGTCACTGAGGACATACACAGGGATGACTCAGCCTGTCCCGAGAGGATTCATTACTGTGATTGA
>NW_022949540.1:0-205 GCF_012274545.1 Fukomys damarensis | reverse complement strand
CCCTGAACATATTTAAATTGCTTCTTGCTCTTATAGTCTTATCTTATTCTTTTTGTCATTATTAAGAGAATATTTTATTAGTTTCTGAAATCAAACCCATGTAGATATGACCTTGCATAGTTAATACAGTGCATTACCCCTATACAAATGGAAAAAAAATTAACATTTCTAGACCAATATGGCTGTCCATTTCTGTACAATGCCA
>NW_022949539.1:0-1471 GCF_012274545.1 Fukomys damarensis | reverse complement strand
GCCTTTGGCCCTTCTTATTATCAGCCAGACAAGTGGGAAGCGGACTAACTGGCTCTCAATACTGACTGTGTTTGGGGCCCTGTGCTAGACACATGGCATAGTTTAGCTCTAACTTCAAGAAGGTTCCAAGTCTTCGTCTGTGATGATAGGAAGGTATTGTGAGAAATAGTTGGTAATATTCATTTGCTTACCGTCTGTAGTCTTGTTTCATTTGAAAATAGGATAGGACTGCTTGCAAATCAATTCCGTGGGGTTCTTCTTTTCCAGTTCCTTCTCTGTTTTTGTCTAGCTGAGTGTTTTTGAGACTTCATTCAGTCACAAAACCCTTGGAAGTTCTCAAATGCCTCTTCTATTCTGCTCAGAGTTGCAAAGAAATAAAGGAATTTAGTCCTGAGCGTTGCTGGCAGACTTTCTGGGGCTAGGCATCCAGCAGGTCTCAAATTTTTTGGCGTTGCTTAAGAAATAAACTCTCCACCATATCCCAAATTAACATGAGCATTTGATCTTTAGGAAAATTAAGTCTCCATAAGCATCGTGATCTAATATCAATATAAATACCAGAACTGCCTAGCAACCAGAAGGAATGTTATTACTCACTCACTCTGATATTTAAGTGCTGTATGTCAGATGGGGGGAGCGTTTCACTTTACATAGAGCTGTGCTTAGATACGAATGGGCTAAGGATGAATCAGGCAAGCAGCTTCCAAGGCACGTAGGATGCAAAGGGTGTGAAAATACAGTAAAAGATGCCAGGTGTGGCGGCACATGCCTATAATCCCATCACTCTGAGAGGCTGAAGCAGGAGGATTGCAAGTTTGAGCCCAATCTGGACAGTTTAGTGAGATCCTGTCTCAAAATAAAAAATTTGAAAATGGTTCAGGGTGTAACTCAGTGCAAAGGTCCAGTATCACGCATGTGTGTGCCCGTGTGTGCAAGCACCCACCCCCCCGACACGCATGCACGCACACAAATGCTATAAAGGGCTGCAGGTGTGACTTGTGGTACAGCATTTGCCTAGCATTCATGAGGCCCTTAGTTCCAGTCCCAGTATACAAAACAAAACAAAAAAACAAAGCTATGTCAGCGTTCTTTTCTTTTTTAGTTTTTTTGTTTATTTGTTTGTTTTTTCTTTTTAAGACAGGATTTTGCTGTGTCACTCAGGCTGGCCTCAAACTCACTATGTAGCCCAGGCTGGCCTTGAACTTGTGATCCTCCTGCCTCAGCCTCCTGAGTTCTGGGATTACAGGTGTGTGCTACCACACCTGCCTTGTTAGGGTTCTTAATATTATACACAGAGTAAATTCTTCACCAACCCCTGGACTGGTATAAAGGCCATGAAAAGAGAGGCCTGAGGGCCTGGGATTTAGCTCAGTGGTTCTGCCGCCTGCCTTGAAAGCACAAGGTCCCACGATCCCTGGTACCAAAAAAAAAAAAAAAAAAAAAAAAAAAAAAAAAAAAAAAAAAAAAAAAA
>NW_022949538.1:0-1171 GCF_012274545.1 Fukomys damarensis | reverse complement strand
ATGTGCTGGCTGTGAGTCAAGATGGCCTGCCTTCAGCCAGGGTTATGTGCTGTGGACGGTGCTACGCCCCAGTCTCTGGAGAAGCAGGCTTTCCTCCCGCAAGGTCCTTGCACGTTGCTAATCCTTTCTCTTTCTCCTCTGCCAGACCTTTTATAAAGTCTTTATTTCCTGAAAATCTGCAAGCTGACAAGAAAGGACGCCCAACTACTGCTGGAAGCAAAATAAAGGTTAGTTCTATTTGGGGACCTTTATAGATTCTTACAACGTCTAGGGCTCCAGGCAGAGGGCCGTGTGATGCCAGGCCTGGTAACAGAGATACCCACAAGTACTAGTGCTGCTTGTGAAAGGGTCACAGGATGTAGCTGCATTTGCCATGACTCCTCTGAAATCCCAAAAGGATATTTAGCATCTCAGAGGTTAATAGTCAGCAGATGAGAATCAGCTCCTAAGAGGAAATGGCTTTAAACTGAATCTGGAAAAATTTATGTTAAACTAGCAGAGAAATTTTGTCATTTGGAACCATTTTTTGGATACTGATGACAGTTTTCTAGGCCAGGCCCCTGACCCGCCAACCAGAGAACATTACTTGCCTGAAATTCGGTTTCGTCTTGTAGGGACGATTTATGCTTGCCTCCTCCCCGGGTCTGGCTGTGAATCGCATGTGTCTCAGAGTCAGAAGGAATCCTTCGTGTCTTCAGGAGTCCCTGTGGACAGAGCTCTCTCCGAGCCATTGTGTGATGAAATTCAGTTTCCTTAATTGCATTCTGTGTGGAGAGGTTGTGCACACTTCTCCACACAGAATGCAATTAAGAAGCCTGAAATTCACAGGGCTTTGGTGGTTCCATTGCCCATGTTCAAATCTCTAGCTTTTACTCTCCGTATGATTGCCAGCTTGTTACTTTACTCCAGGGCTTCTTTTGCTTATCTGGAAGATGGAGATCTTAGTGCCTATCTCAAGGGGAGGCTGTAATGATTAAATTCAATAATTCATCGAGAGCATTTAACACAGTGCCTGAAACGTATTATGCACAAAATGTTGATGACTTCCTCTTATAGTCTGCTGTGCACACACACACCCTGTGCTTGTTTGACTGTTTACTTCTACATGCACACTTTCACATGTTTGGGCTAGGTCCCGTCTGCGGTGTCCATTCCTCCGTGTTCTCTGTGT
>NW_022949537.1:0-213 GCF_012274545.1 Fukomys damarensis | reverse complement strand
TGTACATGTTCTAGAAATCTTGAAATTTAATTGTGTTTCTGAGGGCTGTGTACTTTTGTTATATAAATGAAAATGCTCATAGTTCATAAAATCACACTGTTTATGGCAATCTGAAATTTCGTATATTTTAAAGTTTTTCTCTTTTAAAAAACCCTCATTTAAGACAGAAGAAGAATGTTACATGCTGTCATACCTTAACTCAGAATTTAAATG
>NW_022949536.1:0-735 GCF_012274545.1 Fukomys damarensis | reverse complement strand
CTTCTTTTTTTTAATCTGTATCTGTTCTAGAGTCATTAACCATATTTTCAATATGGTCGCTATCTCTGTAATTATCTGAGAAATTATTTCCAATTTTATTTTTTCTAGACCCTCATTCATCTGCTTTGTTTCTTATGCTGTTATCACTCCAGAGAGACCACGTGGGTGGCTTCAAATTTTTTTACCTCATTGCCTCCTAGTTTTGCCTTTGGAGAGCCATAAGTATGGGGTTGTAACATGCTTCCCTCCCTGTCATCTTATTTTCTATTTTTGTTTAATTCTGTGATTGATTTTTATAAATTGCTTATTGTAAGTAGCTTTATTGCTAGTATTGAGAACACTTAGGAAATGATTATTTTTCAGAGATGTCTTCAAGATGTAGCTAGCTTTTGGGTTTTAAATCTGTTTCAAGATCCTACCTCTTCAATTTATTGGGGATAAGCAATTGCTGCCTATTTGGCCTTGCCCTTGTATCTTTGGTACTGGCCTATGATATTGTTTGTCTTGCTTAGGCCATCTCAGTGTTGACACACAAAAACAACTGATTAGGAAAATTGTGTCACCTTGGCTAAAATAGTGCAATCAGCAATAATAAAATCAAACACAGCTTAGAAAATGAGTAACTGTGGTAACTATCAATTTACCACTTTTACTTGTATGAAATATTTTTGTGCTTACATAACAAAACCTAAAACAAACCAGAAAAATTCAAACAGTAAATATGCTCTCAGTTGG
>NW_022949534.1:0-394 GCF_012274545.1 Fukomys damarensis | reverse complement strand
ACCTTGATGACTACACTATGACACAAGGCTTTGGAAAGGAGGGAAGGCTTAGGCCAAGTCATAAAAGGTGTCAGGCTTGGAGTCACAGGTCTCTGACAGCTTCCCTTGAATATTTTGAGGGAACTTATCAGATTCTATGTGAAGAAAGCATTCTGTAATAAAAGATCATTTTTAGACTACTGTGACAGCTAATCTCTAGGCCCATGTTGGGCCATGTTCTTCCTGGAGCCCATGTTCTCCATTTCCACTGGACCTACATGCAGGAGGCCCATTCTTGTGCCTTTCTTTCTATTTGTACATATCTGCTTCCTCATCACTGGGGGCCCAGGCTTCTATTCTGTCTTCTACATTCAAGTTCTGGTCCCCTGTTTTCAAGGAGCTCAAGTTCTAGTGG
>NW_022949533.1:0-247 GCF_012274545.1 Fukomys damarensis | reverse complement strand
TTTTAAGGAATTTGTAATATTTGAGTTGAGACATGAAAAGTTAGAATTTGAACCTAAAAGGTGAAGGTAGCAATATCAGGGAGGGGGGTAGCGAGGGAGAGAGGGGAGGGAGGGGAGAGAGGGAGAGGAAATACTGAGTATGTTGAAGGTCTAGCAAAAATTAACGCACAAAATAGCAAAGGTCCTTATCTTCTCTCACAAGCAAATATGGAGCCAGCGTGGATGCCTCAGTAGCTTGGCAAGATTT
>NW_022949532.1:0-200 GCF_012274545.1 Fukomys damarensis | reverse complement strand
CCGGAAGGGGTGAAAGCTGTCCTCGGGCTGCATCTCTCCCACGGAGAACCAGGGTAAGGGCATTGGATTCCAGAACCAAAGGACCTGTGCTAAGTGCCTAGCAACTTCCCAGCACAATATGTGGGCCAGGAGAGGTAGTGGGGAGATCGCAGATGCCTGGCATGAATGAAGATCTAAAGGCCAGCAGGAAGAGAGCAGGT
>NW_022949531.1:0-230 GCF_012274545.1 Fukomys damarensis | reverse complement strand
ACATTTTAGGTATACAGTACAGTTACACTCATTATTGGGATCTTGTACCTTTACATGAAAGGTCTTGGTTCTCATTTTTTTCTCCTTGTCCCTGCCCTCCCTTCACCCCCTCCTCCCCTTCCCATTTACATTTTATTTCTATTTTTTCATTTTCTCAGATTTTTTCCTTTCCCTTATTACCTTTCCCCTACCCTTCACACTTTCCCTACACCTTTAGCCCTTTTCTTCCT
>NW_022949530.1:0-206 GCF_012274545.1 Fukomys damarensis | reverse complement strand
TACTTTTTTAATTTAAGATACTTAAGAAATATACCATAAAAAGAGCAACTGTAACTCTTGTGATGAAATAAAATTGCAAGGCCCCTGGCAGTTTTCTAATTTTCAATAGAAAATTAGAAAGCATAGAAGGAATTCAGCACCCTTAACAATCTCACTCTAAATTCTATTGTCTATTCCTGTCATATTTTTTAGTGATTGCAATGTAA
>NW_022949529.1:0-208 GCF_012274545.1 Fukomys damarensis | reverse complement strand
GTCTCACAGTTTTGGAGATTCCAGGTCATGATTACTAGACTATTTCTTTTGGGCCTCGGGTAAAGTAGCACATTGTGGCACAGCATGTGGTAGAACTAAGTTGCTGCCTTCGTGGTTGTGATATTAAAAAATGAGAAAGGTGAAAGTTGAGCTCCAAAAATCCCTGTGAAGGGGACCCTGGAACCTCAGTGACCAAAATGCCTCCTAT
>NW_022949528.1:0-267 GCF_012274545.1 Fukomys damarensis | reverse complement strand
TCATTCTTGGTTTGTTTGTTTGTTTTTGAGTGCTGGAGATAGGACCCAGGGCCTTTTTTTTTTGGCCGGGGGGTTGAGACAGGGTCTCACTATGTAGTTCAGAGTGACCTGGAACTCACTATGTAGCCCAGGCTGGTCCTGAACTCACAGCGATCTTCCTGCCTCGGCCTCCCGAGTGCTGGGATTACAGGCGTGTGCCACCATGCCTGGCCTGAACCCAGGGCCTCTTGAGCTAAACTAAGCATAGTCTACCCCTGAGCTAGACCA
>NW_022949527.1:0-1878 GCF_012274545.1 Fukomys damarensis | reverse complement strand
TGTGTGTGTGTGTGTGTGTGCATGTGTGTGAATTGGGTTCCGTCCCTCTGCTAAACACTGCAGTTCTGTGAATCTGCCTGGTTGGATCTGGTACCCTCTGGCTTTGATCACTTTATTTATTGTTGTTTTGAGTTCTCCAGTCAAAAAAAATACTAGTTTTTATCTTGTGAAGTGTAGATCCCACGCACAGTGTCGGTAGCAACAAGGACGAGCTGAGTTGAGGAAATTTGCCCTGAATTACTTCAGCTCATGACTGCAAGGGTCCTGTTTACCCTGCCTAAGTATTGAGTAAATATGGCATGTTTGTCATGTTTCAAAATAATTTTCATTTTCAAGTTTTAAGTGGACATTCTCGGAATTTTGCCTAATGGAATTAGAATAATGGCTGCAATAAATTCCGGAGACCTGATAAGACTTATTGTCATTGTCTGATTCATAACTTTCACATTTTACAATCAGTGGTGACTCAAGCGATTAAACTGTACTTTTGGTCAAATTAGGACACTCATCTTTTTAATAGCTTTGTTTTGTGTCCTTTGCTTTCATGGGCTAGATTTATGAGGCTTAAAAGCTACTTGGCTGTACTCTAAGTCTAATTGCAGTTTTCTGTCTCCGCACACTCAAACATGTCCAAATTTAAACCTAGACAGTGAACAAGGTAGATCTGTGACGACACCGTGGTGCGGCAGCCTCCAGCTCGCCCTGTTCTGTTGCTTCTCGGCACAGTATTTGTAATACTGGGAGTCCTCCTGGCCTCGTCCACACATCTACAGATTCAGAACCTGGCCCTTTGTGAGTCCCCGTTAAAGAGACATCCCTTCGCTGCATGTGCTCCTTCACAGGGTACGACAGAAAATGGAAGTGTGCTGCGAGGTGATCGAGCTTGAAATATTTTTATCGGAATTTTGCCGATCATGTGACCACTTACCCTTCCCACGTCTGTTTCTGAAACGCTGATGAGGAATTTCGCAGTCCAGCCGTTTGCTCCACACCCTCCTTCTTCAGTCCTCAGCGTGGTTCTCTGCCTCATGCGTCCCTTCCTGGGTGTCAGAGCCCACGTCACGTAGATGCCCCTAGATGACGGCCTGTGAGCTTTCAGACTCAGCCCGGTGTGCCTGTCACCGTGATGCAGTAAACGGCCGCTTCACCTCTTCCAGATTTCCTGTGCCAGATCTTCGAAAGAAGCCCCTTCCGTATATATCTACAAAGAATGATGCACACCTCTATGTTCGCACACCGAGCTCCTTTCTGCTTTATATTCATTACCAGACACAGCCCTGCCTCAAGCTCATAGCGCTGTCTTCACATTTTGAGGGCACAGTCAGGAAGTGCAGGCAGCCCCCCTTTCATTCAGTGGGCTTTCTTCACAGTGTCACCTCCTGTCCCCCAGACCCAGAGCGTTGCCCCTTGCACCTCCCGTGGTGCAGGCTGGGCTCTTCCTCACTCCTGTCTCTGTCCGTGTGGATCTGCCTGGGGCACAGTTCCCTGCACAAAGCTCTCACCCATTCCCCAGAAGCAAGGGGCAGCTGCAGCCCAAATCTTGATGGGATTTCACCCTGCCACCTCTCACCTGCTCCTCAGGTCACTTTCTGCGCATGCTGCCCCTTTAGCACCAGCCTGGTGACCCTGGCAGGGTGGCAGAGGCAGGCCGTGCTGTGCAGGGGTGGCTGGGACAGGTCGGTGGCTCTTCATGGAGAAGTGTGACAGGTGGAGAGCACACAGCCTCCTGCTCCCTCTCTCTGCGTGTCACTGTTTGATGCCAGGTTAAGCACTGTGCAAAGACACATAGCCTCTATGGTCTTCCTTGCTAACATCTGGGGGACACATGGTGACTGCAGAAGGGAGAAAGGATGTGCATCTTTTACACTTAAATACCAC
>NW_022949526.1:0-382 GCF_012274545.1 Fukomys damarensis | reverse complement strand
AAGCATTTAAAACTATTTTTACAAAAGTCCACTTGTAATTTTTTGGGTTCTTTCTCCTAAGTTTAAACCTGTCTTCTTAACATTTATTTCCCTTAAACACTGGTTATCTAACCAAGGCCCTGTGCGTGCTAGGCAAGCACTCTACCAATAAGCTATATCTGGCCCATACCTTCATTCATGTGCTGCTCAGGCGTGGTATGAATTCAAGGTTTAAATCACCCCTTTTGCACATGGCGGACCCACTGCTAACCACTTTTTTTGAAAGAGCATCCTTACCAATGTTTGTGTTGAGAGGAATAATAAGGTCAAACAGAGCTACGTTTATTTTTGGACTTCAATTCTATTAAAGAGGTGGTCATTTTTACTTCTATTAGTGGAAGTT
>NW_022949525.1:0-213 GCF_012274545.1 Fukomys damarensis | reverse complement strand
ATGCTCCAAAAGGCTTTTGTTCTTCAGGGGCTCATAGAGGTGAATTTGTACTTCTTCTTACACTTAAGGAAGTGGGAAAAGTGGCATAGTCTGGACTCCTTTATCCAGAGATTCCACTGGAAATGATGCCAGCACCTGCCAGTTGTACTTTTTAAATAGGAAAATAGAGGGCACTGTCCCTGGATAAACTATACTTGATTAATACTTGAATTT
>NW_022949524.1:0-224 GCF_012274545.1 Fukomys damarensis | reverse complement strand
AATCTGAGGCTTTCAAATTTCATGGAGTAAAGAATAGGATTTTCTCTGCCTTGGAAGAAAGCTCTAAAAATCTCTTGTTAGCCATCTGTTCTATTTTCCACATATTAAGGTCTCTTCCTGTACAACTGATTAATCATGTTTTTAAAACATCAGAGAATTTACACTTGTAATACGAAATACCCTTTGAGGCCACTAGGCCTGAAGTCCATGGGATATTAGGAAAC
>NW_022949523.1:0-422 GCF_012274545.1 Fukomys damarensis | reverse complement strand
AAAAAATCACTGAATCTAGGTAAAGGTCTACAGAAATTTCTTGCACCAATGTTTCTGTTTTGCTATTTTCCTCCACATGTGAGATCATATTAAAATAAGAGTTCCTCAAAATATACAATAAAAAATTGACTCCACCAACAATAGGCCTAAATATTTTGGTTTAGCTTAGTGATGATTCGCTTTCCATTTCTCCTAGGCTGTATTCATCCTTTTGCCAGTTTTCTTTATTCTCTTTCATTTTCTCTTACTTCTGTGCAAAGAAGGCCATATGGGAGAATGGTTAAGAGGGAGGGCTCTAGAGCGGGGCCATCTGCTGCGTCTTTATAATGCTGGACAAGATATTTAATATCTCAGCTCATTTGGGGTTGGTTGTTGTTTAATGTATAAAGCAGGAGACATGGAAACTCCTGTATGACACAGTT
>NW_022949522.1:0-233 GCF_012274545.1 Fukomys damarensis | reverse complement strand
GTGCAGCCTGTTCCTGGCAAGCTGAAAGGAGGGGGCAGGGGCCAAAAAGAGGCCACAGGAAGCGGGTGAGGTCAACAAAGAGCTTGGGGATCTCTGTGACATCTGCTGCAGCCTGGGTGTGGCTTCAGTGTGGCTACTGGATGCAGGCTGCAAGGTGGCAGGTGTGCCCGGACCTCAGGCAGGTATGTCAGATATGGCCAGTCAGAGGGACAGAGATAGTGGCACTCTAGTTC
>NW_022949521.1:0-437 GCF_012274545.1 Fukomys damarensis | reverse complement strand
TTTTTTTTTTTTTTTTTTTTTTTTTTTGGTGGTACCGGGGATCGAACTTGGGTTCTTGCGCTTGCAAGGCAGGCTACCGAACTGCTGAGCTAAATCCCCAGCCCTACACTCATTTTCTTAATAGAGAAACATTCCTTGCCAATTTGGGGACAAGAATTGGAAAATGTAGAAAAGGATAAATACAATCTTTCCTATACAAAATCACGAATATACATACAACATAGATGAGATATATTCTGTCCTTCATGAACAAATAATGTAACTGTTACCCATTTTATAATGTTTCTTTCTTAATTTACTTTAAACTGAGTTAGGTTGTTCAGAAATATATCTGATTTGGGGTGAAGAGGGAGGCCAATCATCTTTAAAAGAGCAGAGTCAGGCTACCAGATGTTCAATATTTAATAAGCACATTCCAGATGCCAAGCACAGTGAAG
>NW_022949520.1:0-785 GCF_012274545.1 Fukomys damarensis | reverse complement strand
GGTCCTTGCGCTTGCAAGGCAGGCCACCGAACCGCTGAGCTAAATCCCCGGCCCAATTCTTGGTTTTGTAGGAGGATGTAAATGTGCATTAAACTATGTTGAACTCTAGATTTCAGCATGTATTAAATTTTGTCTTGGGTAAAATGCTGAGTAAAAACTTTAAAGTAAAATCATCACAGACCAAACTAATATAAAATACTTTGCTTTTATGAGTTCTCTAGGGGAGCTTATCTGTAGTATTTATTTTGGAAGTACAGTAAGTATGAATTTATGCCTTGTCTGTTTAAAACATAAGTGTGAGACAGCTAAATACGTAAATTTGAGTGCTACAGAATTTGATGGTGGTAACAATAGTTTTATTGCCCGAAAACAAGAGTGCCAGCACAGCTTGAAATTTCTTTGGGAAATCAAGGCACAGTAAAGAAGAAAGTGTGTGTGTTGGCATATGAAGGAAGGTAGGGTTTAGGATGAAGACTGGCAGCAGATTACTAAACTTCTTAGTGACAGATGCCATGTCAGTTAAGAAATATATTTCTTTTAAAATAGTAGATGCTGATATCCCGTCTAGTTTTCAGGCCATGTATATTGTAATCATTTTCTCAGTGTGGCTTCTTTTTTGTTTTGTTTTGTTTTTGAGACAGGGTCTTACTTTGTAGTTCAGGCTGGCCCTGTTCTCACAGTGTAACCCAGGCTGGCGTTGAACTTGTGGATATCCTCCTGCCTCAGCCTCCAGAGTGCTAGGATCACAGGTGTGTGTGTGTGTGTGTGTGTGTGTGTGTGTGTGT
>NW_022949519.1:0-791 GCF_012274545.1 Fukomys damarensis | reverse complement strand
TTTGAGCCCATGGCAGCATCAGTCACCCCCAAAAGGTCAGCATGAGTCAACCATGGATGTCCTTTGGCTCATCTCTCGGCTGGCTGGCTAGAGAATGTTGTGCTTCACAAAAAATGGAATCAGCGAGGGCTCCTTGAGCTGCTGAACCATGCTAGGGCTTTTGAGGGAGGCAGGCAGGGTGAAGGAAGACTGAGATATCAGGAACCCATTTTTGCCTACTGAGTCCCTGGGGATCTCAATGAATGGCAATGCCCTGCTCACTTTTCAACGGGGTTATGGTCCCAGCGATGTATTCTCTCTGATTCTATAACCATTCCTTTTCAGAGGTCTGTATGCAAGCTGTGGAGAGCTTGAGTGCCCGGCCTGCCCACTGTTCATACAGATTCTCCCTGATGGAGCCTAGCATCACAGTGACCACACATCATGCTAGCCGGCAGCTCAACTTGGCTCTGCAAGGAGAACGACGCCAGGTGGTTCTGACAATGCCTCCAGGAGGAACTGAAAGTTTCACTGGATGACAGCCGTGTGAGTGCAGGTTTCATAGTGGCAAAATGTATCTCAACTGTCCTGTGCTCGAAATCCAGGTGCCTGGCAATCTCACACTGTGACAAGGAGCTCCTCAAGTTGCTTCTGCCTGCAGTTCGTTAGGAGTGGGACATGTCGGCAATTCTAGGTAGAACCCAATGCTTCAAATCATTGATTTTGGTAAGAGGCGAGCTTCAATGAAGGGATCTCCAATTAACTTCGTGGCCCTGGGTCATGGCTGTGGCAAGTACAGAATCAGTGCGTAT
>NW_022949518.1:0-240 GCF_012274545.1 Fukomys damarensis | reverse complement strand
ACTAGATAAATACTTATCTGGATAGATGAGTGAATGAGTGAATAAATGCATGATTCATTTAAAATCTGTCTTTCAAATTTGAAAGCGTGGAGTCATATTTCACTTCTTACCTACCTCAGTGATACAGTCTGTATAGAGTCCTAGACTGAGGATTGGCTGATGTAATAAATACTCCCCGCCCCAATTCTTTGGCTTAAAGAAAATAAAGATTATTTCTCTTTTACAGTTTGAGCTGAATGT
>NW_022949517.1:0-203 GCF_012274545.1 Fukomys damarensis | reverse complement strand
GGGACACTGAGATGCAGCTCCTGATGCTTGGCGATTGACATGAATAAAGGAAATGGTTGGTCAAGGGAGTTGTTACTGATGCTATACTTTGCTCGACAGCTATTTTCAATTAACGTGGACTGATATTACCTTCCTCTTCCACCACACATTCTGACAAAGTTCTTGCTTTTAAAGATGACATAAACTGGAGGCAAAGAAATGTA
>NW_022949516.1:0-296 GCF_012274545.1 Fukomys damarensis | reverse complement strand
GTCCTTAAAGGAAATGTGGTATCGTTACTTCACTTAAATTTGTTAAAACATGAAATATACCATAATAACTTCTAACTTGTCTGGATTCCAATAGGCAAGTACCAAACTTATATTTTTCTTTTTATTCTTTAAGCTTATTGGTACATTTCAGGTGTACAGTATGATGACATTGATCATTGGAAATTTGTACCTGGACATGCTATAGCTTGTTCTTCTTTTTTCCCCATTCCCCTGCCCTCCCTTCAACCCCTCTGCCTTACCGTATTTACCAAGACTTTGCTTCCATTTTTTTCCTC
>NW_022949515.1:0-216 GCF_012274545.1 Fukomys damarensis | reverse complement strand
ACACCACAGAGAAAACGAGAGTTCGGTAGGCCAGGTCCCTGCTCTGGGTGCCTACAGCAAAGCATTTGTCTGCCAGTGGACTTCTGCCCCGGCCAGGCAGCCTTTTTTCTCCTCTGCTGTCTCATCCATCCTCACCGATGCAAGTGCCATGGACTTCGAGGTAAACTTCCCATTGTGTGGATTAGCAACAGAGTACAAGCCTGGCTGATCAGCCGG
>NW_022949514.1:0-336 GCF_012274545.1 Fukomys damarensis | reverse complement strand
TTTTTTTTTTATTTCAGAAAACATGAACTCAGTGCATCTAACAGACTGAGAATTATATCACTACCCTTATATCATTGAGAGGTCCTATTTCATCTCCTATATCATCCCTATATCATCTTGGAGGTCCCACCAAGATAAGAGATCATTGGAATTAGGTAAAAATCTGCTTTTGTTTTTAGAATTCTGGATTCTGGCTTGCTTAGATAGTCAAAAATTGCATGTCTTGCTTTTTTATGCCTTGTTTTTCTTTTATGCGTTGTGTTTTGTAAAAATGATGGTAAATTAAAGTTGAGAATAGGGAAAGATCACGATATGTCTTTGATGAGACATTTTACT
>NW_022949513.1:0-239 GCF_012274545.1 Fukomys damarensis | reverse complement strand
CTCCTTCTCTTCTCTGTCAGTTGCGCGCGTCTTCGTCTGTGTGATCGATGTGGTGTGCCAGCGCTCTCCTGGGCCGGGCCTAAGCCGCGCCAGGCGAGGGACGGACATTCATGGCGAATGGGACCGCTCTTCTCGTTCTGTCCGCGGGCCCCTCGCCTCTCTGCCGCGCCCTTGGGTGACGTGCGGGAGGCAGGGGTGCGGAATCCGGTCCGACCCCGCTCTCTCTCTCTCTCCCTCCC
>NW_022949512.1:0-538 GCF_012274545.1 Fukomys damarensis | reverse complement strand
GTTGACTACAGGGCCGGGGATTTAGCTCAGTGGTTCTGCCGCCTGCCTCGCAAGTCCAAGGACCCGAGTTCAATCCCCAGTACCAAACAAACAAATAAACAGACAGTTGACTATACACAAATAGTACAAAAAAATTCTAAACTATTAAAAAAAAGATGAAATATGCATTCCTTCAGAAAAGCAATGCCTAAACAGATCTACTGCAAAAAAATCTTCCATAAACTGTATGTCTTTGTAGAATATTAAGGTTGAAGTGAAAATAAAACTTCAGATCTCTGGAAAAATTGAAATGCATTGTAAAAGTAAATGCATTAGTAAATTTAAAGCAGTATATTTGCATTTTTGAAGTTAAGTGTAGCACAAAGATAATCAAGAACATGGGTATTGTTACATCTGTATAAATATACTAAATTGGTGAAGCAAGAGACAGGGAGAATGAAATGGATTACACTGTTTTAATTAGTATATGTTACTATACAATACATTTATATCAAACTAATCTAATTAATAGGAATGAGTTCTAGCCTAGTTTAATCTT
>NW_022949511.1:0-219 GCF_012274545.1 Fukomys damarensis | reverse complement strand
AATCAATATATTTAGCTACAAAGGGCACTAAAAATAAAAGTATATAAAATACATTGTTTTCTAGATCTTTCAATGAGGATTCAATTTTTCACTCCACTCATCCTTAAACCCAAACACATACAATACACAACACACACATTCCTCTTTTTTAGACAGGATTGTCACCTGCTTTAATCTGTCAATATCTATACCTGTTATACTTGCTCTAATTGGATACAA
>NW_022949510.1:0-244 GCF_012274545.1 Fukomys damarensis | reverse complement strand
TAGGACAAGAGTGGGGAGCAAACCAGAAAATATCAATCCAAAGATCATTTAGAAAATGTTCAAGCTGATCTGAGAACACAGTGTTCTTGCTTAGGTCTCTGGCCTGAAGTATCAGCTCGTGAGCCGTCTGTTGGGAGACTTGAGTGGAGAGGTGACTGACCTGGGGTTGAATAAAATGGACAATACAGGGGGCAACTGCATAGGTAGATATGGAAAGGGCGACAGAAATCAGCTTTGGGCCAGC
>NW_022949509.1:0-203 GCF_012274545.1 Fukomys damarensis | reverse complement strand
TTTTGCCACTATGAAACCTGCACTCACATGGCTCGCATCCAGTGTAACATTCAGTTCCTCTTGCAGGCATTGTGAAAATCACCTGGCGTCACTCTCCTTGCAGCGTCAGGTGGAGCTGCCGATTAGCATGATGTGAGGTAACTGTCAGACTAGGCTCCATCAGGGAGAATCTGTACAAAGAGTGGGCAGGCCGGGAACTCCTG
>NW_022949508.1:0-249 GCF_012274545.1 Fukomys damarensis | reverse complement strand
GTGTAGAGGACAGGATCAAGGGGCTCAAGGAGGCATCAGTGAAAGTTAGAGAAGTGACTAATGCCATAATGTATCTTTAGTCCCCAACATGACTAAAAAATGGACTCCTTTTTGTAATCACATGTGATATGACTGTGTAGTCAAGAAAGGCTGCTTCACAATAAAAAAGTTTTTGCAGATGGAAAATACATTTTTAGTGTGTTCTGACCTTTCATATATTTACTTTCCTTGTCTAAGACTGAAATGCAA
>NW_022949507.1:0-1069 GCF_012274545.1 Fukomys damarensis | reverse complement strand
TGAAATTCCATTGCACTCCTGTAAGAATAGCTATCATCAAGAAATCAACCAATAAATACTGGCAAAGTCATGGGGGGAAAAAAAGGAAATCTTCTCCATTGTTGGCACAAGTGTAAATTAGTACAACCTTTGGATATCACTAGGGAGATTCCCCAAAAACAAAAACTAGAGGCTTTATTTGGCCCAGTTATTCCCCTTCTAACAAAACAGTTAAAGTCATAATACTACAATGGTACATATTTATAGCAGCACAATTTATAATAGCTCACTATGGAAATAGCCCATATATCCATCAACAGATGGATGGATAAAGAAAATGTAGTATTTATATATAACAAACTACTACTCTGCCACAAAGAAGGATAAACTTGAGGCATTTTTAGGTAAATGGGTGGACCTTGAGACCACAGTCGCAAATGAAATAAATCAGACAAATGGGTTTAAATATTGCATGGTTTCTCTTGTGTTAGAAACCCAAAAGATAAATAAATAGCAAAAAAGGATAGATATTAGGAAGTAGGAAGAACTTTTTCAAATGGGAGGGAGAACAAGAGATGGGAGGAAGTAAGGAAAAAGTATATTTAAAAAGAAATTAAAGTAAAAAATAGAAATTGAGCCTTTGCAAATGGAGATGAGAAGAACATGTAATAATGAAAAAAATAAATAAATAAACACAAAATAAAGGCAGAAATGTTATTGAGAGCACACATGCATGTAAGAAATATTAGAGGACCTTCTGGAAGTAGAAGCAAAATAATACCAAGACAGAAATATCTATGTACACTTAAAAATTAAGAACTCTAGAAAGAATGTATATGTAGCAAACAAGACTTTTTTTTCATTCTTAATCTCTTTACATTGACTATGGATAATAAGAATAATGTACTATGGAATTTATAAATATGTAAAAGTAAAATGTCTGACCATAAGAGCACAGAGAAGGGCAGGGATAGAGAGTAGAGTTCCCCACCTACATTCCAAATCCTACAACAACCACTAAAACATAAAAAAGGAGGTTGTTATGGTTTGGGTCTGGATGTCCCCCCAACATCTCAGTGGGTCAGAGGTA
>NW_022949506.1:0-796 GCF_012274545.1 Fukomys damarensis | reverse complement strand
TTTTTTTTCTTATTTTGCCCTAAACAAAACTATAAAGTAGAAATGCAAAACTAGATGAAACAAAGAAAATGTAACATATGATTGATACTGGAGGAATTAAGGAAGAGATATCTGAGATTTCCCATGAAGAGAAAGCGTTATAGTCAAGTGAGTTCAAACAATTGAGATGCACCATACTCTGTGCTAGATTGAGCCCATTTATTATAGCCAGTGGCTGAGGAGGGGCTAGCACCAAGAAAATTTCCTCCCCAATAGGAAGCAGTTTGATTTCTCCTTTTAAATCATGCTTTCAGTTGGGAAGGGATCAGGGGAGAGCAAGCAGAATCTTACAGAAACAGAATCATGCCAGGTTAGTGGGGGGCACAGGAAGTTTCACACACACTAGATGAACTACAAAACATCCTGCAGCAAGTTTACTGCCAAGCAGGATGTGGGGGGTTTGGGGATTTATTCAAGTGCAAGCACTTTTTTCAAATACAGGTACAAAATGGCATTGAGGTACAAGATGGAGTCGGGTTGGCTATCACAAAAGCACTGCATCCATGACTATGGCTGTCCTGACATTTGCTCAGACAAGAATTATCAAGGTCTTGAACTGAGTCTCGCAGCTGACATAAATGTATACTCATAAAAATAAATGGCAAACCATATAATAACCTGAACTAATGTCATTGCCAAAGTGACTGAGTGCCACTTTTAAGCACTGTACTACACAAATCAACTCAGTTAATGTTGTCAGCAGTCCTTCAACGGTAACACTGTTGAGCTAATTCTTCTTACCCCAAAATGAGGAAAG
>NW_022949505.1:0-219 GCF_012274545.1 Fukomys damarensis | reverse complement strand
AGGTGTAGTTCAGCACAAGTTGGAGCTCAACCTAGGCAACTTTGCCATTTAGTGAAACTCTGCCTCACAATAAAAAGTTAAAAAGGCTAGAGGTGTAGTTCAGCACGGAGGCTTTGGGTTTCAACCCCCAATGTTGCAAAAATAAATACACATTTGCATTTCTTCCCTGTGGAGGGAGAAAATTCTTCATTTCTAGAATCGTCACAATATTTTGTTTTG
>NW_022949504.1:0-297 GCF_012274545.1 Fukomys damarensis | reverse complement strand
AGGATGACAAAGGAGGGTCTAGTGCTTTCTGTCATCTAGGTGTCTCCCAGACCCTGCAGTGCAGATCCCTCTCCACCCTATCCTGAGCTCTTTGAGCTTCCCACCTACCCTAAGTACTCACTGCAAGCTTTGGCTCTCACTGGCCTCAGACCCAGTGTGGCTCAGCTAAATAGTGCAGGGTAAGCTGACTTCACACTCGGAGTGAAACTGCCACTTAGGCACTCCCTCCTTGGCTGGGCCTCAAAAACCCTCAAGCATTTTGCAAATTCTGTTCTGGTACAGAAGAGAAGTCAGAAG
>NW_022949503.1:0-256 GCF_012274545.1 Fukomys damarensis | reverse complement strand
AATTGCAGCAGCACTCTGCAGAGTGCGTTAGCATACTAACCTAAAATTGAACCTATCTCAAAGCTTACAGAGCTCTGGAGTTTTCTGTGCACTCAGAGCACCTAGGCACTCTCTTAGGCCTTAAGGTCTTTTCTGGTACAAGCGCCTCACAACTGTGTTCCAATCTCCGCCAGGCAGAGACTTACAAACAAAAACAAATACAGTTGTACCCATAGAAGATGTGGACTTCACTAGGAAAGTCACAGAGTTGCAGCAC
>NW_022949502.1:0-359 GCF_012274545.1 Fukomys damarensis | reverse complement strand
CCTCTTGCACTTCTTCTGCATTTGACTTTTGGGGTGAATATTAATATTATTAGATAACCCTATAAATTTATGTGTCCTGCATTAAATCTACTCCTTTCCAAACACCGACTACAACCCCTACCTGATCTAATTCATTTGTTCAACAGCCCTCCTTAAGCACAAGGAGCAGTGCTAGTACTAGCTATATTTCAAAGTAAATAAGTTGCCTTAAGGAGGTTTACATTTAATGTTCCTAGAGTACAAAGTAGAAATAAAGGTAAAGTAGAGGTGCATAATGAAATATTATGCTAAAAAACATAGACAATTAGCTAGGGGTCTGGCATAGCTTCTTCAGAAGTTGTCATTTAAGTTTGGTTTGA
>NW_022949501.1:0-565 GCF_012274545.1 Fukomys damarensis | reverse complement strand
TGAGGTTCTTTTGAAAGAGTTCCTTAAAAAGAATTCACTTTTGTTTTATACATAAATATAACTAAAAAGATAGATCAATCTCACTATTCATTTCTTCTCTATGTATATACACTACTTCATTCTGTCCTCAAAAATATTCACTTGATAAGCAGTATGTACTGGCACAGGCCTGTAGACCCAGCTCCTTGGCAGGCTCAGGAGTTCACGACCAGCCTGGCCAACATAGGGAGAGTTTCTGTCTAAAAAAGAAAATTCATTTTCACATAGGTAAGGACTCTTGAGTTACTGAGCCACTAAACAAAGCATACTGAATGTAGGTAAGGAAAAAGTAAGAGAAACAAAATTACTGAAAAGAATACAAAATTATCTTCCATATGCATGAGAAATGAATAGAAGAATAGAAGATTGAAATGATTTAACAAATTGAATCAGAAATAATAATGCATGGCATTAAAGGAGGAAAGAATACATGCAAGTGAAATTCTAAGAAGAAACAACAGAATTTCCTAACTTAAAACTTACCCATTATTGTGAACTTACTGCCAGGCACTCTGGTTAGGGTGCT
>NW_022949500.1:0-559 GCF_012274545.1 Fukomys damarensis | reverse complement strand
ATTGTACCTATTTGTTCTTATAAAGACATGAACTGGTACATAAAACTGTAAGATTTTTTTTTTAATACATGAGAAAACTGGGACTGAAGGAAAAGTAATTCACTAAGGGCTTGAGCAGACAAAATAACAACAGAAAAGAAAATGCATGTGATTTGATTCTAAATATAGGTCCAAAATCTAGCTCTCCGCTTTCTAGCTGTCAATATAAATAGGACATGATCTATTACATGAATCAGAGTCTCACACTCACACACACACACACACACACACACAGGTCCTAAATAAAAAAGCATTCCTGATGTGAAAGCAGAGAGCAAAAAGCAAATTCTCCACCTCCAAGGAACTGCAGTAAATTGTGTAGGACTTCCTCTTACTCCTTCTTCCCATGTGGACAGTGTCATAATACTAAATGCAGTTCAGGGTCCAGGGATTTAGCTCAGTGGCACCTTGCCTGCCTTGAAAGGACAAGTTTTTGAGTTCAATCTCCCCAGTACCAAAACAAACAAACAAACAAAATGCAGTTCCACCAAAGAAACTCTAAAGTAACAGACAATAGTGT
>NW_022949499.1:2085-2359 GCF_012274545.1 Fukomys damarensis | reverse complement strand
AAAGAAATGTTTATTTTTGGATCATGGATTCAGGGGTTTTAGTCTATGGTTGGTGGCTCCATCGTTTTTGGGCCCATGAAGGATCAGAACATTGTGGTGGGGAGCACATACGGGAACAAAACTGTTCATCTCATAGTGTCAGGGAGACAAAAAAACAGAAAAGGATTCAGGATTCTAACCCACATATATATCCAGGGCTCATTCCCAGTGATCTACCTTACTAGGCCCCACCTCCTAAAGGTTCCACTATTTCCCTATAACATTACAGACTGGG
>NW_022949499.1:0-1581 GCF_012274545.1 Fukomys damarensis | reverse complement strand
TCCACTCCAAGAGTAAAATTCATTGATCTCCACCCTTGCTGTTCTTCTGCATATAGTCTAATGTTTAATTAAAAACTGTGAGACACACAGAGGATGAAGAAATAAATTACCTGTTATCAAAAGATAGAGACATCAATAGAAGCATACTCAGAGATGATGCTGAAGTTGGAAACATAAAACTGGGAATTTTGAGTAACTGTGATTAATATAAAAAAGCATCTAATGATGAAAAATGAAAAAGATACAGGAACCCTTGGAGAATTTCAGCAGAGAAATGGAAACTATTTTTAAACATAGAAAAATTAAAACTCTATAAATATAAACATATGCTATCAGGGATCAACAATTAGTTTGATGTGTTTACTAGTAGAATGAATGTAGATAATGGGCTACTAGTGAGCTTGAGTATGAGTGAATAGAAATTACACAAATTGAGACAATGAACAGGAACCCTTGGAGAATTTCAGCAGAGAAATGGAAACTATTTTTAAACATAGAAAAATTAAAACTCTATAAATATAAACATATGCTATCAGGGATCAACAATTAGTTTGATGTGTTTACTAGTAGAATGAATGTAGATAATGGGCTACTAGTGAGCTTGAGTATGAGTGAATAGAAATTACACAAATTGAGACAATGAAAGAGATTGTTCAAGAGATGTGAGATGATATAAAATTGTCTAGCATATATGAAGTTGAAGTACAAGAAAGGAGAAATAGAAAAATAAGCAAGAAATATTTTAAGGGGTAATGGCTAAGAATTTTCCAAAAATTAATGAAATACAGAAAACCATATAGCAAAGAAGTTCAAAAACTCTCAAGCAGAATAAATTACAACACCCATATGCACAAACTAAGCACACTGTTGTCAAACTGCTGAAAATTTAAAAGTCAAAGACAAAAGAAAATCTTAAAGGTAGTTAGAAAGAAGAAGCATTAAGTACAGGAAAAAGCCATAAGAACTCAGAAGATTAAAAAAATGACGCAAGCCAGGAGAAAATGGAATTACACAAAGCGCTAAAAGAAAAAAACAGAAAAACAAAAACCTGTCAACCTCCAATTCCATGCCCCCCCCAATCTCTTAAATTAAGGTTAAAATAGAGATTTCTCAGGCAATCCAAAGCTGAAAGAATGCATTACTCTACCAAAAAAGTTAAGGGAAATTATCCAGAAATTTAATGCCAGATGAAAATTTGAATCTATACAAAGAAAGGAACTACACTGAAAAGTGTAAAATTGTCAGTATAAAAGATTTTAAAGAGCCACCTCTGCTGTGCGGGCAGCCCAGACGCAACTACTGGCCTCCTCTGGAGCTGTGCATTGGCTCCGACACAGCTCCAGGTGGGTGAGTTTTACTTCATCTCCCCAGCTTGGACTCAGAGCCACCTCTGCTGCATGGCCTGGCTTGAATGCCGGGCCTCTCTGGAGCCATGCTGTTTCCAGTGGGCATGACTGATTGGCTCTGAGCACCATTGCCTGCCCCCCCACACCCCCTATTAGATCCCCTGATTGAGCTAGTCCTTGGATGCACTCTGCAGAGGCATGGTGGGCTATAAAGGGTGGTGATTGATCCTATTAT
>NW_022949498.1:0-233 GCF_012274545.1 Fukomys damarensis | reverse complement strand
GAACTGAAACCATATGTGCATTTTATCTTGATTTCACCCTTATATGGAAAAAGTGGTTTCTTTAAGGGCAGGAGTTCCCACAACTGCTTAGTTCCTAAAGGTCAGACTCTACATTTACCATGGGAAAACAACAGACACTGCAAAAGGGCCCTGGGGTCTCTGGAAGACTCAACAGTGTCACAACCACCAGCATTCTTCCTCTTCCTTTAGAATTTGTGACGACTTTGATACCC
>NW_022949497.1:0-1338 GCF_012274545.1 Fukomys damarensis | reverse complement strand
CTTCATCCTCGCCACCCGTGTCCTCTGGCTGTGTTCACAGGTCTCTTCCTTCAACCGACCTGTTGTTGGGGGTGTGTTTCCGCCCCTCTGCACCCGGCCTCCCCCACCGCCAGCATGCCCTCCCATAGGTCCCCAAGAGGGTACTGGTTTCCCTCCCTTGTCCTGAGTGTTGCCCTCCTTCCTGCGCTCCAAAGAGGTCCCCCTCACCTGACCCAGATTAACATGGATGCTTTCCTGCCGGACGCTGAGGGCTGAGGACTGAGGCCCTGGGTGGCTGCCAACGTGGCATCCACTCCCCAGGCCATTGCCGAGATCTGTGCCCTCCTCGGGCAGAGATCTGGGTTCTTTGCATCGGTGAGCCAGAAGTACACCACCCGCAGCAAGCAGAGGGCTTCCTGAGGCAGGAGGGGAAGGCAGAGGATGGGAGTCGGGGAGGAGGCAGGAGGACAGGCCTCTCAGGGCTGCTGCACCTCTCCTCTTCTGCCACATCACATCCTCCCACCTGGTCCTTCAGAGGAGCCCTCAGTAACTTCGGACAAATATGACTCCATGGGCAAGGCACAGACCCTCCGACCCTTACTGGGCTGCGGCCTGACCCTTCACTCCTTCTGGTTCTGGCGAATGACCCCCGAAACCCCCACCTCCCTGCTGCCCATGTCTGGCTCAGACTGGGTGCACACAGGCGATAGAGGCTCAGTGGGTCCCAGCCCAGCAGGTGCATGCTTTCACTCCTTCCTCAGGCCCCACCCAGGGCCAGTCAGGGACAGGTGAAGGAAAGGGCTGCAGCAAGAGCACCGCAGTCTTCTCTCTTCTCCTGGTTCTCCAGCACCAGGACAGAGAATCTTCCCCTTCCCTGTGCTTTGCTTCCTCTTTCCCCTTGGTCTGTAGTCTCCTTTGTTTCCCCTATCCCTCCCTTCCTCCCCTGCCATCCCTTCCTCTCTCTTGCCATTTGCCTGCTTTCCCGCTGCACACGCAGCAGCGTGGCAGTGGAGCCCCGGGCTCCCGCCGCATTCCCTGCTCCCTGCAGAGCCTTCTGTGGGCACTCTGAGGGAGGCAAGGGAGGCAGGGAGGGGAAGCAAGCCCTGGAGCCTGGACTCCCACGGCAACTTCTTTTGGTCCTGAGGAAGGGGATCAGGGCAGTGTAGGTGAGACACCTACCCAGGGGATTGGAGAGGGAGGAGAGCAACAGGCAGAGTCGGAAGGAGAGAGGCTGAGCAACCCTGAACTGACAAGTCACTCTGCTTGATTTTTTGCTTTTGGACAGTGCCATCCGGGATTGTTTCCCTAAATTGTTACGCCTGGTAAGTACGTACCTTTGTCGCCATCATCGGCTCCTCT
>NW_022949496.1:0-206 GCF_012274545.1 Fukomys damarensis | reverse complement strand
CTGCCATGTTTCTTCAGCCAGAAAGTCTTTTTGACTTAAAACCTGATGTAAAACTCAAAAAAAGATAAAATTTCACCAATAAATGTTTTATGCACTTCTATTTTGTTTCAGTCCTTTGTTTTCATTTTCTTCTTCTTGCCCATACTAAACTTTCCAAAAGAATAATCTGAGGCCCTTAAAAGTCCCAAATGACAAACTATCACCAA
>NW_022949495.1:0-212 GCF_012274545.1 Fukomys damarensis | reverse complement strand
AGAAAATAATTTGTCCCTAAATCACACTAATTTGTAAGAGTTCCTTCAAAATGTATACACAGTAACAGAGACATCTGTTAGCCACTATTAACATTTACAATATTTTTGATGGAAAATACGTCTGTATGTAATTGCAATTTGCTTTTTAAATTTAATATTTTGACTATGAGATTTGTCTGAAGAAATGTCTATATCTATAGTTTATTCTTTTT
>NW_022949494.1:0-266 GCF_012274545.1 Fukomys damarensis | reverse complement strand
TCCCCCAAAAGTAGATGTTTTAAATAAAGTGTCAGTGTATTTATTAATTGATAACCTGCTTTCATTCCTACAATTTCCTGGATAATGATAAGTTGCATTCCAAATACAGTAGGCAATTTTTGAGTTGGATTCTAAATCCCAAGACATATAGGACATCAGTTTAACATGCCCTATCATGTGTTCCATGTATCTAGTTCATTCCGAAGTTTCAATCCTCCTTCTACCCAGTTTCTTAAGATTATACAAAGGAGACAAAACTTAGAGAT
>NW_022949493.1:0-4263 GCF_012274545.1 Fukomys damarensis | reverse complement strand
TTTTTTTTTTCCTCCAATTTCTTTTTTTAGGCACATAATGATTTTGGAATGTAATGCTTACCCTGGATAGGCGGGGATGGCTGTAGGAGGTACCGCTCGAACTGCACCATATACTGTTCGCCCTCTGCCCCTAAGATGGGCTCCTCTGAAAGCAGCCGCTGTGGTGGCTGCAGTTGGGTAAGGGAAGCCAGGAACTAAAGGGAGACCCAAAATATTACAGAAATTTCAATGTGCATTCAGTAGCATGTATAGTCACAACTCACTGTAAACAAATTACAGAAGAGATGAAAAGCTATGTATCACATTGTTCAAAAGCTGGCACATAGTCTTCAGCCCTGGGTCTCTGAGAGGGAAAGAAGGGGAAAGAAAAATCTGACATGCACAAGTGAATTATTCCATGCCTAAATGATCACAACTTGAGTGAATTTATTCTGTTCCTTCCCATTTTGCCATTACAATGCTAGCTAGTAAGACACAGGTCAAGAAGCTCTGAGGACTATTGGCCCAATAAGAGACAAGACTTCTAATTTCTGTGGAAAGTTTAAATCAGATTGATATGAACTCTTTCAGTGGCCAATTATTAATCTTGTTTCCTAACATTGCGTGAATATAATTGATTCTCAAAAGGATGTTCTTTTATATTTTTATGTGGTATCACCTCCAAGGCACACAATAGGTTAGTTATTTCATTTCATTAGTTTATTTCATTCTTTCATCTGTAATGTTTTAAGGCAGAAATTTAAGGTGAGAGGAAAACCACTCCTACCCTGTCATCCACTCAAGAGGCAGACATTCTCTAAGGGCTTATTTTAAGTGTGTTGTTCTTTGGAAAATGTGCAGAGACATTACTTCCACATCCACTGAATCCTGTTTAATTATACCTCTTGCCAGAATAAAAAGGCTCAGGTCAAAGTGACTTTAGAGATATCAAGGGAGCTGAGAATAATCAGCTGTACTGGAGGTGCCTTTAAGTGACTCTCCACTGGAGAGTCCTAAATAGACTAGCAGAAGACATGAATAACAACATGCTACACATATTCATATCTGTTTTATTATCAAGTACAGAATGAATATTCTTCACATGCCCTCACCCCTTATCCCCTCTTTCCAACTACTTTTGTGGCAGTCTGTTCACATGTGGTCAGGAACATTCTAGTATGGGTTAAACAGAACAAGGCATTATGATAATATTTATTGCCCTTCTTGAAAATGTTTTCTTTTCAGTTATGTATTAGACTAGAACATATAACAAACTAGCACACTACCGTTCAGTCACAGTAGTCCAAATCCATTCCAGGCCAACATAGGCTACTTACTGATTAAAGGAATGTAAGTGTTGATACCCCCTCTTCCTGATAGGGGCACTGCTGCATCATTGCCCAGGGACACATCTGCTTGAAAGCTGGATGCTGATTGCATTTAAAAATGGAAAAAAGATTACAAAGGGGTAGAAAATTGAAACTACAGAGGCCATAATAGTTAAACAGCATAAATAGAAACATTAATTTAAATACTACCTGCATATAATTCGGGGCCATATACAGCTCCAACTACCGGGCTTAATTTCCAACCTGAAACAGAAGACAGTGAGCATTTAAGATTACTGAAGGAGTGACCAGTGCATATCAAGTTGGCTTTAGACATCTCTGGGTTTATATTTGTCTACTATTAATTCCTCCTTACAAAGCCAGCTTGGGGTTTATATGAGAGGGCAGTGGCACTGTCTTGAAGCAGGACTAGAATAGCTGAATGGATAATGAGAGGATCAGGAAAAGTAGGCAAGGATATATGTATGGGGTTCTTGTGGAGAAAGACAAATTGGGAAAGAGAAAGGAAGATGAAGAGAGAATAAAAGCAAGAAAAAGAGACAGAAATAAACCCACGGGTTATAGTGCTGTCACAACACTACCCAAATGCCCTACTCTTAGCTTAGCAAAAGGAAAGAAGGCAGTACATGTGCCATTCTGTATCACCTCACAGGGTGATGCACTTTCTCACACATCACTTTAACAGTCTTTATCACTATGGTTATCTTATAAAGGTATCTTCTGACTGGACTCAAATTTGACTTGGATTTTAGACTCCAGGTCCAATTAAATCATGATGGTTTTCTGGGTAGAATGAAATCCTCTTTCACTGGAATTTACCACTGGGATTTCACTGGGATCCACCAAATAAAAAAGGAAAGACATGCAGTAATAAAATTTAGGGTACATTCCAACTTCAGTGGCTCAATCTGTAATGGACATATTTAAGTGAATCAGATTTAAGATATCAGAATTTCTGAACATTAGCTTCAATGTTTATAAATGCTAGAAATTTCCTAACATTATGTTTGATGTCATTTTATTTCTTCTTTGCCTTTTAAAAATATATATAGGAATATGGCATGTGTTTTATAAAAAGAGAAAAATGTACTATTCCCCACTTAAGCAAATTTTAGTCAATATTTACACTGAATTTTACATACAATAAGCAAACATACTTTATTATTTTTCTGAAAGACTAACTCTTCTGTTGATTTGTTCCCTTGCATTGTACCATTGCTACTTTATAAATATATGAGTGGAAACCAATTCTATTGAAATTACCAGATTTAAATGGCAATAACCAACGGCATTACTTAAGAGAAAATCTATTCATTCTCAATCCAATCTCCTATTTTGATGTGCTAAAGAATGTGCTATTTTATATGTTCCTGATGATGGTGTCCCTTATTCTATATAAAACTGCAGTGGAATCTAAGTTCAAATACGACTTGCATTAGAAAGCATGACTGCTCTGCAATGTCAAATGTGTGTAAATTGCAAAGAGATGGCACAATGCTTTTGCACAGATTAAGTGATTCCAACCAACATAAACAAAAATGTTAACTTAAAATTCTCCGGAAGTTTTGCAGCATACTCTTCTTAGGACCTTAAACATAGCAGCAGCAGTTTTCTTGAGTATCAATAATTTAAAATAACTTCCACAAAACTGACCATTTTCTTTTCTACCAATGACCATATTTCCCGAGCACTCCTTTATTTTCTTTAGTGGTACTAGGGATTCAACCCAGGGCCCCATACATGACAGGGAAGGACTCTTAAGAGCTTAGCCACACCCCAGCCCTGAGTTCCTTTTAAATCCATAAATGGATATAAGTTGTTATGTTGTTAATAATGCTTTACACAGCTTAGAATGCATTTTTAAAGATGCCATTTGGCCTTTACAAAACCCAAAGAGGCAGACAGGTTCCATAATCTATGAAATGTGGGTAAATGTTATAGTTCTTCGGGCCATTCTTAAATAAGCAGAGACAGTTGGGTTGATGATTTCTAAAGAGGCTTTACAACTTAAAGATGTGAAAACAAAATCTGACAGGTTAAAAATGCGGTCTGATGTCACAGAATAAAACGTAGAGTCATATCCAGAGAGTAAAATTTCTGTCTTCTGAAATCCTATCAGAGGCTCTTTCTGTCATGTCATTTTCCCTGGATCTAAAGAAACTTTGACATACTTTAAGTCTCTTTCTCCCTTTTGTTTATGTTGCCTTTTTATCAAAATTACAGGAACTTGTTTTTATAATAGCAGTAAAAATAAAGCAAGAGGTAAAGCAGTAGGTAGTGGTATTTCATGATTATACAATTGATAAAATAGGTTAAAAAAGGAAATCATGCTGATAAATTCTATCATGTGTGGAAAAAGCTAGGCTGAATGTATTTAGTAAAGACCTCATAGGATATACTGAATATTAATATATTTCTACTTAATTCAAAATTTTACTATCACATAAGGCCTATAATATTCAGGTTCAAACTTCTAAAGAAAACAGCAGTAATTATCCCTTTTATTTTAAATAAAATCTTATGCAGAACCCTTAAATATACAACAGAGAATGAAAAGTTGTTTAGGCCAAAGCAGAACTGGAGGGCAGAGGATATAGCCCCGTAGAAAAGCATCTACTTAGCATGCAGGGGGCCCAAGGTTTGATACTCAGCACTATTAAAAAACAAAGAAAGAGTAAAGCAAGAAAAGTAAAGAAAAGACAACCAGAGACCTCAGGACCCAGCCCATTTGCTTTCCTCTTTATTCTTCCTCAGGTTGACTCTGCAGAATACTTGGCAAAATCATTGTGGCACTGCAGATTAAAGTTATAGTATGTGCTATCACACTTAGAGAACACAAATCAGTTAAATTTGACAACTGGTATAAGAGTTCTGTTTTGTTTTGTTTTTTAATTTTATTGAGTTTATTGGTACATTTTAGGGATACAGTACAGTT
>NW_022949492.1:0-414 GCF_012274545.1 Fukomys damarensis | reverse complement strand
CTACTACTACTACTACTACTACTTCTAAAATGAGTGAATAGGGAAATTCAGTAAGATCAAGCATGACAAATGTTTAGGTCATGTTTACTGTTTGGCCCATGTGAACTTAAAAATAGCTGTTCTGGGGCTCAAATGTGACTCACAGAAGCCCATTTTTGGAGGTACCAGTATCACTCTCAATCTAAACCCCCAAACTCACTGTCTCCTAATTTCTTATTTCAATGGTTCTTTACGTGTGATTCATTTTTTTGTTGTTTGTTAGGGTCTCATTATGTGATTCAGGGAGGTCTTGAACTCACTGTGTAGCTCAGCCTGGCACCAAACTTATGGTGATCCTCCTACCTCACAGCCTCTCCAGTGCTGGGACTACAGGTGTGCACTACTACGTGCACAAACTTGAAAATGGTTGGGAAG
>NW_022949491.1:0-215 GCF_012274545.1 Fukomys damarensis | reverse complement strand
AGTCTATAATGCTTTATATTATTGTTTCCCAAGTTGCCACCCTTCTTGTAAGTGAGAGGTGGACTTCCCTGCACTACTGATGTCAGACATGGTAAAATGAATATTGTGGTTAGTGACCCATTCCAGCAGAAGCTTGAAGAACTGGTGCCTGCTTCAGCATGCTTATTTTTATTCTCTTTTCTACCTACAGTCTCCTTTTCTCAAGCTGAATTCTG
>NW_022949490.1:0-382 GCF_012274545.1 Fukomys damarensis | reverse complement strand
GTGACACGTACGACTTCTAGAAAACTTGTGGAAGATGGCATTCGCTGCCTAAATCAAAAGCTCTGTCTAACTAAGCAATTTGCCTGTGATAAGATAAATATTTCTTCTTGCCCCAATACTGTGTTTGTTTTTCTTCCTTCCTACTTTCCCACTCATCTTCTTTAATGAAATTTTCAGTTCCAAAGTTCAGAACCTGATTCTCCAGAGTCATCTTTGAAAAACTGAGCAGTAAAAGTGGGTTAAATCATCGGTTGATCACCAACTTCTATGGCTGCATTACATAGTTCCAAGTAGCATGAGCTTTTAGAATAAAAATAGGTGATACCCTTAGCCATCACTGCTTACAACAAATTCTAAGTATTTTAATCTTAGAACCCCTTTG
>NW_022949489.1:0-733 GCF_012274545.1 Fukomys damarensis | reverse complement strand
ATCCAATCACAGAAACTGTGCTATGTGTCCTCCACTGGCCAAGCGTGCCCATAGCTGGCCACTCTCGGAGGCTGATGGCACCAAGATGAGCAGAGGGCCCACTGGGAAAAGCACAGCTTGTTACCACAGGATGAGGCTTGCAGCCTGGCAGTCACCAGACTTGGCTTGTGGCTAGATCTGGGCACAGAACGGGATGATGTCAGTAGAGCTTCACGCTATTTCACCCAATTAACTGAGAGTTAATTAGTATTTCCAAAGCACTTTGAAGATGAGGGGCGCTGTTTACGAACAGTGGGGGGTAGCATGGGGAGAGGCAGTGCCAGGAGGGGGCCCTGGTTAGGGGGAGAGACCTCTGGCTTGTGCCACTGTTAGCAGATGCATGTGAAAGTCTCTGGGCTAGTTTGCAGGGCTGCGGGAGCCCAAATGCCTCCAATTGGGTGGCTCAAGCGACAGAAATGAAGTCTGGTGACGGCCAGGCTGTGTGCCTCATCCCGTGGTAACACACTGTGACTCTTCGCCACTGGTCTCCAAGAGTGGCCAGCTGTGGGCACACTTGGCCAGTGGAGGACACACAGCACAGTTTCTGTGATTGAATGTGTGAGTGGGCATGCACACATGTGTGTGTGTGTTAAACACATATCTTGCACTGTCCACACATCACAGAAGTGGTCATATTGGTGGCTTCAAACAAATGCCCAGGAAAACTCATGTACTTTTGAATAGCCCTGAGAAG
>NW_022949488.1:0-2699 GCF_012274545.1 Fukomys damarensis | reverse complement strand
CCAGGGCCTTTGCACTGAACTATATCCCTCCCCTTTTTACAAAAATGTTTTGTTTTGAGACAGGGTTTTGCTAAATTGCCCAGACTGGGCTCAACTTGTGACCCTCTTGCCTCTGCCTCCCAGGCGTGGCGTGGGCCGTCCTGCCAGCAGAATTAGTCATGCTTAATGTTCCTTGGTATGTTAAATGTAAATCTATTTAATGATGAATCCTTTTTTAAAAAAAAATGTTAAACGTAGCATGCTTGCCTGGCAATCCTCAAAACCTCGTCGGAAAGGTGGACAAAGTCAAAGGTTGAATACCAGAACCAACCCATCCAAGGAAACCGATTTGGAGGAATTCGGCTGTCTGCCACTAGGATCTGGTTACAGAAGAGCCTCTGCACGAGCGCTGCATTCAAAACGAGAGCTGGTATGTATAACATTGAGCTGAGTTTCAACAGAGGAGGGCTAAATTCATCCTTTCTCTTCCATCCGTGACTGCACCGTGTGACAAAGCACAGCCGGAGAAGAGGCAGACAGTGTGGAAGAGGCGGCAGGGGAAACCCATCGGCTGGGGACATGATGAGTTCACCTTGTCTGAAATCTTTGACACCTGGAACCAACAACAGTATTAATGGCATTCTTCCAACTTTTTTTCTTTCTTGTCTACCGTCGCTCCTATATTTCTCTAGGAAAAACAGAATCCGAGGGAGTTATTATTACTGTCTGAACAAGTAAGTTCATCCAGCTCCTCTCACTCCCGCGTTAGTTCACCGGCAAGGTCAGTCACTTATCTAACCCTTGTGTGTGTTCACTGTTTGTTCATAGTCGTTGTGCTGTACGAGGACGGGCCTCTCTGTGCTGTCTCTGATGGGTCACAGGGCCCTCGTCTACGTAACTGTCAGTACACTGCACACCTAATTTTCTTTTGTTTTTTTTTATTGTGACAGTTACTATTTTGATGAACTGGACGTAATTCCAGTGTCCTACCACGGGGAACTGCCTGGTGGAGCATACCCCTGGGGGCAGAATGTTACAAACCAATAGAGGTACTAAGAATCTTGCACTCCTTTGGAATGAGTCTGCAGGGGAAAACCAGGTCCAAAGTAGAGTGTGTACGTTGAAAATAACTGTAAGAAGTGAGTGCTTATAAACTACTAAGGATCAACAGTGATTTTGGGCTGGGGATGTAGCTCAGTAGTAGAGGGCCTGGGTTAAATACCTAGTAGTCCCCCACCAAGGTAAAATAAATAGATTTAGGTCCAATAAATTATTCATACTGAAAAGTTAATTAGAAACAAACACACACACACACACACACAGCTGTGTAAGAGGAGAAACCCTGATCACTGATCGTCACGCAGAGCTCTCAGGGTCAGGAATCTGAGCTGCTTTGCTGAGTGTCCATCTAAAGAGGCTGAAGTCAAAATGTCAGTGGGGGCTTCTGTCACCCGAAGGCTTGACCAAAGCTGGCAGATCCACTTCCAGAAAAGGCCATGTCTCACACTACTGTCAGCAAAAGGCTTGTCACGCGGACCTCTCCGTAGGGCTGCTCACAGCACAGTAGTGGTCTTGCCCCAGAACAAATGGTGACAGAGAAAGTTACCAGGATGGTAAGTGCAGGGCCTTCTGAAACCTGAGAAATGAGACCATCACATTTGCCACGTCCTGTGGTCACACAGACCAACTGTGCTACAGTGTGGGAGGGGACTGTATGGGACGCGAACCTCAGAGACAGGGACCCCTTCTTGGAAGCTAGTTACGCTTTCACTACTGTTTGCTCATGGCCACTAAAGGTACATGTCAAGCACACGTCAAAATAGATATTTCAACATATTTAATCCTTCTTAAAGTTTTCAAGAAATAATGATGTTTACTTAATACTTTCTATCTGCCACCCACTGGGTTAAGCATTGCACTCATGACCCTCACAACTCCAAAAGAGGTGTTTTATTTCTCATTTCAAGGAGCACAGAGACGTTAAGGACCCTACCCAAGGACACACATCCAATAAGTAGGGGAGTGAGAACATGAACTCAGAGCCCCCCGGTTGAGAACACACTCTATCACTAAGCTATTCTGCGTCCCTCTGCTCACTGTTTCTGGACAGATTCACACCATGTCTGTGTTTTGTAAGTTGAGGCCCACATTCCATGTTTAGGATTTCCAGGCAGTCACAGGCGTTCGAGTCCTGGAGTCCTTTATCAGTGGTTCTGACACTGAGAGTCGTCGCTCAGCCTTCTCTCCCACTGCTGCTCTCCTGGCTTCCCCTTGTCTCTTCCATCCACACTGGCCGATAGCTGTTCTTGGAAGGCTCCTATGCCGCTGCCTGTTACTTGTGTACAGTGTTCTTTGCTTCTTTCAGATCTGTGTGGCCTCACCCTTTCTCCCTCCCTTCCTGCCTGGCCTCAAATGCCACCTTCCCAGAGAGTCCCACTGCCATCATACTATTTAAAACGGCCACTCCACTCCATCACACAGCCCCATCTTGTTTCCCTTTGTTTCTTCGCACAGCACCTATCACCTTCCCGATCCTAATTAATTCACTTAACATGTTTATATTTTCCTCTGTATTCCAGAATGCAAGCTCCACAGGGGCAGGGGTTTGGGTGTGTCCTCTTCACTGATGGTCCCCAGCACGTACCACAGTGCCTGGCACGTAATATGTGTTCAGTAAATCATGAAATAACCTTGGAGGGCTTAAAGAATTTAGTTGAAAT
>NW_022949487.1:0-201 GCF_012274545.1 Fukomys damarensis | reverse complement strand
GTCAGTTTCATGAATGTGAAGTACTCCACAGAGAAAGGTGCTGCAACTCTGTTTGTTTCCCAGTGAAGTCCACCCCCTATGAGGAGTACAACTGTATTCCTTTTTTTTGGTAATTCTCTGCCTGGCAGAGATTGAAATACTGTTGCGAAGCACTTTTAGGAGGTAAGGCCTTCAATCGTAAGAGAGTGCCTAGCAGCTCTG
>NW_022949486.1:0-281 GCF_012274545.1 Fukomys damarensis | reverse complement strand
TGCATCTGGAGTACAGACCCACAGCATAAAAATCAAATCCTCAATTGTTTATATGTGGGGTGGAGTGGAAAATGAGTGTTACATTACTGGAACTAAGTGTGAAACTAGATTCAATTTATGTTCCTTGGAAAAGTCAGCTAAGCACACTTGCATTCAGCCTGCATATGAATAGATTAAACCCCAAGGGAACACATACAAGAATCTTAAACAATCCTCCAAGAAATTAGAAAGTATATGTCATTTTATGACAACTCTCAAGTCCCAAGAACAAACTCCATAAT
>NW_022949485.1:0-218 GCF_012274545.1 Fukomys damarensis | reverse complement strand
TGAGAGACTAAAATAACTTTTGAATACCAAGATATTTTTAAACATGGCCTGCTGCTCCAGCTTCCTGTGCCAGACTGTTTTATGCCCTTGGTCTCAGGCAGCCACTTTTCTCTAAGAGAGAAAAAAAAAAACAAAAAACTAAGCTTCAATGTTAAATTTTGCAGTGCTGATCACAATTCTGTCATCTCTCTGTTACTTCTTTGAATATATTAATATTA
>NW_022949484.1:0-216 GCF_012274545.1 Fukomys damarensis | reverse complement strand
GAGCCTTGCCGCCTTGACAGAATCGGGAGGCAGGGGCCATCGCCTAGCGTTAGAGCTACATTTAGGGGCTGGATCTGATTCCCGCCTGGACTCCCGTGTAGTGTAGTGTGTGACGGAGGGTAAGGCTTCGTGTTCATTGGCCCCTGAGTTCTGGGAATGATGTAGGAATGTCAGTCCCTCCTCGAGGCTCCGGGACTGGGTTAGGGTTAGGCGGAG
>NW_022949483.1:0-508 GCF_012274545.1 Fukomys damarensis | reverse complement strand
TTCTTTGAAGGCTATACAGAATTCTACTCCATGGCTTGTGAGTCGGGTTTCCTCTATCATGGTTTACTTTAGTAATTTTTAAATGTTTCATCTGACGTTCTGTGTACATTCACTACCTCCTCCTCTGTGAATTGGTCTTTTCTAGTTTCCTTAAATTGATCAATTTTCTCTAAATTTTAAATATAGTATTTTATAGCAGTATAACTTAATCTTTCTGTAAGTCTTTTTATACCTTTAACTTCAGTTAATATTTTCACTCATGCAATCATCTTACCAGACATTTATCTACGCATCATCTATGCAGGTACCCAATTCCCCTATGCCCACCCCTCCACTCACACACCTTTCGACTTACCTGTTTGCCTACCTTCCAATCACTCACCTATTTATTTACTGTCTTCTCATCAGTTTTCTACTTTATGTCAAACCTTTAATCCATCCACCTATCATTTACCTCTTTGTTGCTCAGGTACTTATATGCACGCGCACACATTCTTTCACACATATC
>NW_022949482.1:0-227 GCF_012274545.1 Fukomys damarensis | reverse complement strand
TGTACAATGTTGTGAGTATACTAAATACCATTGAACTATGTACTCTAAAATGGTTGAAATGGTGAATTTCATATGTGTATTTTACAACACAAAAATATCAACTCCACTTTATATATGAAAAATCGGAGTCTCAGATATACAAAGTCCTGCCCAAGTTCACACGGAGGGGCAGAGTCAGATCCATTGATTAAATCAATTTAACACTGATTAAATCAATTGGGTGTGAA
>NW_022949481.1:0-327 GCF_012274545.1 Fukomys damarensis | reverse complement strand
GATATTTGTCATTCTTCCCAGTTACTTGTTGAATTTTACTCTGTGGAATCTTTAACTGTGCTTCTCCTTCTCCATGGCTTCTTGGAAGTTCAGACTCAAATTTGTGAACTTAATTTTCTTAATAAGTCACACGATGTTATCACCTTTTGTAAACTAACTCAACTTTTAACCTTATTTTATTTTTCTTATCTTTCCTCTTTTTCCCCTATTTTCTTCCTTTAATTTATTAATTGAATGCTACCATATGCCCATGTCAGGCATTGATAATAGAACAACCTTAGCAACTCAGGTTTAAATGATAGAGAATCCAATTAGCTGTTTTTTTTT
>NW_022949480.1:0-503 GCF_012274545.1 Fukomys damarensis | reverse complement strand
ATTTCTCAGACAAATAAGTAAAAGCAGCAAATAAACATATGAAAGTATGTTCAATATCACTGGCCATTTGAGAAATGCAGATGAAAACAACACTGAAATTCCATCTCACCCAATAAAGAGTATAGATCAAGAAATCAACCAATAACAAATGCTGGTGGGGTTGTGGATAAATAGGAGCTCTTCTTCATTGTTGGTGTGAGTGTAGTCTGGTACAACCACCTTGGAAATCAATATGGAGATACCTTGAACAAATAGGATTAGAGATGCCATTGTACCCAGCTATTCCTCTGCTGGGAATCTTCCCAAAAGAATTAAAAGAATCATACCACAGTGATATATGCTCACCCATGTTTATAGTGTCTCAGTTTGTAATAGCTAAAATTTGAAAACAGCCAAATTGTCCATCAACTGGAGACTGGATAAAGAAGATTAAAAAAAAAATATATATATATAGGCGTACTACTGAGCCATAAAGAATGAGAAACTAGAGACATTTATAGCTA
>NW_022949479.1:0-239 GCF_012274545.1 Fukomys damarensis | reverse complement strand
GCACTTTGCAGAGGGCTTCAGCGGTTTAAAGTGCAGTTTTCCCCGGGAAACAGCTTCTCTAGCTCCTTAGCTGTTTAAAGCGAAAGCGATCAGTTTCAGGAATGTGAAGTACTCCACAGAGAAATGCCCTGGCTGGTGGTGTTCATTATTAGTAGGGCTCGAGGAGAGGACCACCCGGAACGGGAACGGGAACGACACAGGAAGACAGGAACCAGACAGAGCTCTTTTAGATGGTCAAA
>NW_022949478.1:0-253 GCF_012274545.1 Fukomys damarensis | reverse complement strand
TAGCAATGTCTGCAAGTTCCTCTTGCTACGCAAGGCTCCATACTCAGGTTTTTGTTCCTTCCCGATAACCTCTTACTTAAGAAAATACACTGATGACCTTAGAGGCATCACCTCTGGGAGACACCATGCAAGATTGAGGAAACTTGGCTTTTGTATCAGGTCTGTTAGGTCTACCCTCTTCGCTGCCCTTGGCTACAACTTTGTCCTGCCCTGTTCTCAGGCTAATATGTGTCTCCTTTTGGGGAGCTCCATT
>NW_022949477.1:0-204 GCF_012274545.1 Fukomys damarensis | reverse complement strand
GGACTAAAGACAGGCTGATAAGCAACTTTGAAAAAGAACCAAGTCTATGAAATAAATTTGTGACATCATTGGCTGCTAAAAGACGTTCAGGACTAAAGATTCTAATTCTAAATCTCTAATCTTCTTGTTAATTATCTTATATATCCAAATGTCTTACAAGGCATCTAAAATTAAACTAAAAAATGCCAACATGGTATATTAAAA
>NW_022949476.1:0-1276 GCF_012274545.1 Fukomys damarensis | reverse complement strand
TTTTTTTTTTTCCACCAGAATTATATCTCCTGAAAGAAGGTTGCGGATGAGATTTAAGATATTTTCAGGGCTAGTTGTGGTCATGTAAGTTTATAATCTGGGATGGAAAGCAGGATCACAAGTTAAAATAAAAATAAAAGGATGGGGATGTGTGTGAAGGTTTACTCCTCAGTACACTCCCACCGCCCCAAAAAAGTGCACAGGATGGTCAGAGTTGTGAAGGTAGAGGTTGTAGAATTGAGCCAGGTTGTTAGAAGGTTGTAAGAAGGCTCATCATTCACCAGAGAATGGAATTTTAAAGTAAGTTTGATCAGAAGGGAAGGAAAGGATCTGGGAGAGTGTCCAAGAGTACATTTAAAAGGGAATCCAAGATAGAACTTTTACAACATGAAGGGATGCTAACAGGTGAAAGTAGACAAGGATCTGGAAGTCAGGGTAGGAGCAACACCTCTTCCCCTTTTGTTGCCTGTTTGAAGGGGAACAAAGAAGAATGGTATCATGTACAGCCAGGAGATGAAGAAACAATTGTTAAGTTCACAAAATGAAGTGTTTGGTTTATTTCAGTTAGAGGAGAGACATGAGAAATTAAGGAGTGGAATGGCCCAGCAGATTGCTTATGAAATACACCTTGAGCAGCAGAGTGAAGGTGAATTGCAGAAGAGAAGCTTTCCGGACCCTATTACAGATTGCAAGCCCCCACCCCCTGCCCAGGAATTCCAGACAGCCCGCCTCTTCCTCTCACACTTTGGATTTTTATCCTTAGAGGCATTGAAGGTAATTTTCATGAATTTTTATGAGCATATATATTCATAAATATATTCATAAACATGCAGCTAATATAGTTACAATATTTTTATGAGGAAAAAGTAAATAAAAAACCTGGTTATAGGCTTGCCCTGCATGTCAGTAAATGAAATTCTGAGTTACTGTACGTTATGAGTGCCAGGACAATTTATCCTATAAATTCATTCAACATTCTTTCTGAGGGGACTGTTTCTGATAATACACCCAGCCCTAAATTTTCTTGGGTAATACAGAACCATATTATACATATAAATGAAATCTACAGATAATTATAAAAGGAATATTGAAGTCTTCCCTTAGTAAACTTTATTAATGGAAGTATGGGCTTCTGTTGACTCAGTTCTCTTATGCTACTTTAAAAAAGGGATAAAGGCGGACCAGGGATTTAGCTTAGTGATTTCGCTGCCTACCTTGCAAGCACAGGGACCCAAGTTTGATCCCTGGTACCAAAAAAAAAAAAAAAAAAAAAAAG
>NW_022949475.1:0-291 GCF_012274545.1 Fukomys damarensis | reverse complement strand
AATTCCTAAGGGGGAAAAAACCCCGTATTATATTTACACATAATTCTGGAATACATTTTTATACTTTAATTTTAAACTAAATGGAAATTCACCCTTGACATCTAATACGCATAGTTTCTATATCACTTCTCTAGATTACTTTTGGAAAACATTTTGAATCTCTGGTCTCAAGTGACATATATACCTCAATGCTTAGTTAGTTAGACCTACGTGGAGTATTCCCAGCCCTTTTTACAGATGTGAGCTGACTCACATTCTATCCATGAAGGACAGCCAAGATCCATTCACTGG
>NW_022949474.1:0-210 GCF_012274545.1 Fukomys damarensis | reverse complement strand
TGCCCTCTCTCTAAGTGCTTTTCAGTATCTTTAAAGATGCCCAGACACACGAAGACCTGGTCTGTGAGAAAGTATGGGGGGGGCAGGGGGGGCGGCGGCTGCGAGTTGTTATGTGTTTGCTTCAGTCTGACAATGGGAAACCCCAGGTAATTGTTCTCTTGCCACAACCCAAGTTTCTCAGCCAACTCCCGATTACAAAAATGCTCCTCA
>NW_022949473.1:0-220 GCF_012274545.1 Fukomys damarensis | reverse complement strand
TAAGAACCTCAGGGAGGATCTCACTGTAATGTAAATGAAAGAGAAATTCATTCCTGGAAGCTAGTATTACCCTGATTCCAAAACCAGACAAGGATCCAACCAAAAATAAGACTACCAGCCTGCCTCTTTAATGGACATAGATACAAAAATCCTCAAAGACATACTGACAAACAGAATGAAACAAATAATACCAGGCATGGTGGCATATGCCTATAATTCT
>NW_022949472.1:0-350 GCF_012274545.1 Fukomys damarensis | reverse complement strand
CCTTTACTGTTGATAAACTCTGGGGATGAGGACCAGCAAAGTAGGTTTGAACAAATGTTCCAGGTGAATTTGATATGTCTAAAATTTGAGAAGCAGAGCTCTAAAAAAAAAAGAAAAAAAAATCCTATTTATTTTTGAACCACATGAATATGCAAATATTTTCTCAAATATTCTCTCTCTGCATTCATCTTCTCTACATGTACTCTATATTTTACTCCCTTTTTAAACACCAATAATTTCTCACATATTGTGCCAGATGCTGAAATCTTAACAAAAATAAGTCATGGATGTTCCATTGTAATTATTTCACACTAAAAGAAAGGTACGGATGAGTTTAAATATCTGCCTTC
>NW_022949471.1:0-329 GCF_012274545.1 Fukomys damarensis | reverse complement strand
CTATTTAGTCCTAAAAAGTAACATCTGTAATCTTCCACTTTGAAATGAATGACAACATTAAGACGAAAATCTTAACATTTTTATGTTCCTCCTACCCCTGTTATTGTGCGATTAAAAGTGACACATTTTTAACATAGTTTAACATTTGCATTCTTTTGAGCTCTGCCGAAAGCCGAAAAGAAGCCTTCATACCCTATATATAGAGGTATTTATTGAAACATAAATCACAGTAAATGACACATGTAGAAATAAATGGGCAAAGGGCGGAAAAAAATAAAAATACATTGCCTGTATACAGCCATTTGTCTTCCAATAGCTGAATAAAGCTG
>NW_022949470.1:0-512 GCF_012274545.1 Fukomys damarensis | reverse complement strand
TTTGAGTTCTTTATATATTTTTGATAGTAGTCCTTTGTCTGAGCAACAGCTGGCAAAATGTTTTCCCCACATTGTGGGTGTGTCTTCATTCTGTTGGTGGTTTCTCTTGCTGTGTAAAAGCTTTTTAATAAATGAGATCCCAGTGGTTGATTCTTTGCGTTAGCTCCCATGTGACCTAGGTTTTGTTCATGTCTTTTCCTAAGCCAATGTCTTCAAGAGCTTTACCTAACCTATTTTCTAGAAGGTTTAGTGTTTCTGTTGAAATATTTAGATATTTGACCCATTTTGATTTTACTTTAGTGCATGGTTTTATATGTTTTTATACATTTGTAATTTTATATATAGGTTGATGATAAATTAACATTCTATAACTTTTCACTCAATGGTATATAATAGTGCTCTTTACATGTATAGAGCTATGTCTAGATTTATATATTTTGAATAGTTGCCTGCCGTTTTCTTCTTTCTATGTATCTTATTTACTGTATAAAAACGTTAATAGAGTATAGGAA
>NW_022949469.1:0-291 GCF_012274545.1 Fukomys damarensis | reverse complement strand
TTTCAAACATAGTTGAATCCTTTGCTGAACATCATGCCACTGCTTATTACAGATGCAGTCAATACCTTGAGGTTGTATAATTTTACCACACATCTATGTATACATGAACACACAATAGAAAATTCTGATTTGATCATATTTATACTTTATATAAGTGATGTTTTTCTACTTATACTTCTGCATCTTTTTTCCCAACATTTTTCTATATTAATCTGTTTTAATCAGTTTAATGTAATTCATTAATTTTAACTGATGTAAAGCATTTCACTATATAAATTTAAAAGTACATAC
>NW_022949468.1:0-2441 GCF_012274545.1 Fukomys damarensis | reverse complement strand
AACAGTTTTATGTCACTGTGGTCAACCCCCATCTAATGAAAAGGCAGGAAATGAGAGACATGGATATGTGGTACAGCCTTGTGGAAAGTGATGTAAGGTAGAAGAAGGAAAATGAGGAGCATGGATGGGAATAAGATGAAGCCAGGGCATTAAGGACTTTTGGCTGTGAGGAAAGATGAGAGTTCACTGGGCACCTGTACTTGCAGGGGCTCAAGGGGCACAGAAGCGTACACAGTTGGCTTGTAGGAGTACACGTGATGCTGTCTCGCAGCCAATGGACTGGGAATTCGGAAGAGGGATCCAAGCAATGGGGGGAGCCACCAGCATGAGCTTGTTGGACAGGGAAATAGTAGATAAGAAGGAAGCCTCCTCTCTGAGAGGATGGAGAGAAGAAAAGGAGTACTGCTTCAGAAGGTATAGAAAAGTCTACTCAAGATATTGGACCTTATCAAGCACATTACTGTGTCAGTGGTTGCAAGAGGGCCTGAAGCAGAGCATTTTGTCCAGACTGAAGGACAACCCAGGCAGACAGGGAGCAGTCCTGCCGGATGTGATAAATGCCATCGTGGCAGTGGAAACACCAGGAACTGATGGGAGAAAAGAGTTCCCAGTGCCACTGAGGAGACTTAGGAGGCTGCTGCAGGCCACAGATTTACCCAGTTGGAAGGATGGCGAAAAAGTCTGGAGATGGAGGGTGATAACTGTTCAAAAGTCCTGTGAAATAGTTCGGTAAGACTCTGATGTACATGAAAACCATTGACCAAATGCAAACTGGCTGCATCAGTGATTAAATCTCTCTTAATAGGACACGAAATGGTGGAAGGCAGAGTATCCACTCACACACATGCTGACTTATGGAATGTGGTCATGAATATGGTTGATGCCCTCCACCCAATGCCACTAGGACTGAGGGACAAAAGTCCTCAATGTCCTCAGTGCCTCCTCTCACTTGTTTCTTTAAGCAGGAGCCAGGAGACTGCCCTGAATGGATGGGCATGACACCCAGGGCCTAGCCTGTTGCTGCTGTCTCCACAGTTCCCACAATTCACCCCTCCCTTGCAACCGTGACCGCAGTTCCGGACTGCTAACTCCTCGGCATTTTGACAGCTGATCTTTGTCATATCCCTAACACTGCCTGTGCACTCTGACACTCTGCCAGCCTCTGTGAACACTGAATTGATATCTGGGCCTTCCAACTTTGCCTCACTGACTCTGATCCTACTTCTCCCAATATATATCCTCACTATCTAGTTCCTCACTCAAAATTCCAGACCTGCCCATCTCATGTGGACATTGATGGAACACGACACATTGAACAGAAGAATGGCCTTGGCTCAATGCTTGTAATAATCAGAAGTAGCATAGACCGCCTGGCTTGCCCTGCCAAATGTCCATGAATTTGATATACTCATAAGGAAATAAATAAATCACACATGTTCAAATACCGAATAGTTTCTCTGGTGTGAGTAAACTATACTAGTACACAAAATCTTAATGAGAAAATTGAGAATGTGAAATAGGTGGAAAAGGTCTTCAGGTGTAGGGATAGTGGGAAGTGTAGGGCAGAGAACACGTGGTGAAGGAAAGAAGACAGGAGAAAATGAGAAACTGGAAATACAATGTTTGGAAATGGCGAGGGGAGTAGGGACCGAAGGGTGGGCAGGGACAAGGGGAAAATTGAGGAACAAGACCTGATATGTAAAGGTAGAAGATCCCAACAATGAATGTGACTGTACTGTATACCCTACAATGTACCAATATACCAAATCAGGAAAAAAAAAAAAAAAAACCCTGAACTCCAGCATTCAGATGTGTGGCTCTTTCACTAGGGGTAAATGACCATTCATGTGGGGTCCTACAATCAATTTTAGCAAAAGCAGGGCCCCCTGAGGAAGACAAGGCTACCTGTGGCTGAGTCGCTCCCCTGGGATATACTGTACTGCGCAGGTTGTTCATAGGAACTGCAGAAGGGCATTCTAAAAAGATGAATCTTCAGTAAAGCTCAATGACTCTGCTGGTCACCCCTGCAACTGCGTGACACAGAAGGCTCCAACTAGTAGCACAGTCCTATTTTTCAGCCATTCAACAAGGACCCAATCCTTGCAACAAGTTTGTGAAAGTGTGTACGGAGATTTCACTACATGTCCCAGCATAGGGGAGCACACCGGGTGCAACTGAGGAAATATCAAACACAATTAGATCCTAGTGTGAGTCCAGCACTTTCTTTCCTTAAATGCCATTTTCCACATCGCTTTCCAAACGTTTTGAAGCATGATGAGGTACCTGATTTGAAATTTGGCTAAGCCCAAATTACATTTCAACAGTGCTATCTGATGACTATCATCCTCTGTCTAATTAAGGGACACACAGGAAATAGATGACATGCGTGGTGAAGTATAGAACTGTGCAAAGCCATGTAAAGAAGTCACAAGAAAATGAGG
>NW_022949467.1:0-229 GCF_012274545.1 Fukomys damarensis | reverse complement strand
CTCACAGTTCCAGGAGATAAGAAGTCCAAGGTTGACTCACCAGAAGATTCAGTGTGTGGTGGACGCCTGCTTTCTGGTTCACAGATGCTGACATCTTTCAGTGCCCTCACATGCTAGGATGGGTAAGGATGGATCTAGTTTTTAAGGATGATCTGATTCATGAAGGCTCTGCCCCAGTGATTCTTTAACCCTCAATGACCCCAGCTTCTAACATCATCACCTTAGTGAT
>NW_022949466.1:0-4612 GCF_012274545.1 Fukomys damarensis | reverse complement strand
TCCCCCTAACGTGAGTGAACCTCATTTAATCAGTTGAAGTCCTGAATAGAACAAAACAGTGTATTCTCTCTCAGTTGGACGATCTTCTCCTGCTTGGCAGCTTGTATGGGGACATTGATCTTTTTCTGCCTTCAGTCTTTCACTGAAACATAGGCTGATCTTAGGTCTTCATCCTGTAGGCTCGAACTGTGCATTGCCTCTCCTGGGTCTCTAGCTTACCAGCTGCACATCTTTGGTCTTCTCAGCTTGTGTAATTACATGAGGCAGTTCCTTATAAACTCTCTCTTTCTTTCTTGTTCTTTCTCTCTGTCCCCTGTACCCCTTCCTTCTCCATATATACATATACATACACACATAGTCATCCTCATAATGCACAGATGAATAGGCAGATGATAAATACCAGTTTTGGTTCCAATAGTACATGCTTAGTGAGGGCTGTAGTTTGTGCTACTAATCTCCAAATTTAAGAGAAAGATTCATGAAAAGTTCCTGAGGTGATTCCTTATTTAAAACATTATTCAGAGAAAGATTAATCAATCAGAGAGGAGGGAGTGGCCAGAAAAAACTACCAGTGTCCAGCACCATTAGAAAACTGTTTTAAGATGGAAGGCAGAGTTACAAGATAAAATCTATGGGAAGTATGAGCAAGCTGTTTCCTAAAGAGGCAAGAGAACTCTATCGTTTTCTGGAAAGAGGCTGGTACAGCTATGGAGAAAGTCTTCAGAGCGGAAAAAAGACGACCGAGAGCCTTCAGCTGACATGGAATCTACATGGTGCTCACATCAAGACTATCCTACTTTGGAATTTTTTACAGCCAACTGCTGAATGTAGCAATAGAATGAGTGCAAGGTCATTTTTGCCTCAGGTGAGTCTCCTCTTCGGGCAACTTTAGCCTGGGGGCTCCCCATCAGCATGACCAAGGATTTTCCAGCAATGTAATACTGTATGAGGTTTTCACACAATCCTTTTTTTTTTCCTTTTCTCTTTTCAAAAGTGTCATACTTGCATCTGTTGAAGGCTCTTCCCTCCTCCTTATGTTCCTTCCCTCTTCATCCCTCACAGGTATTTTCACACACACACACACACACACACACACACGCCTCTTGCAACCTGATCTCTTATTGGCACTTGTTTCTCAGAGTCCCCAAACTGATTCACTCACAGATCTGAAATTAAGCGGGTATAGCACATTTCATTCTACTTGGCCTCCACTGACTAGACTAGTGGCTAGAATGCTCTGGAGACTGGCTCATTCACATTTTTGACATTGACATCACTTTACCAAATTGACTCGACTAAGACTTTTGCTGGGGTTGCCAACTGGAATCTCAAACTATGGCTGCTCCCAATGGCCTGGATTTTTTTTTCCCAGTAGGATTTCTGATCTCCAAGTCCCAAAACAGACTCAGATAGAAGCATACTCCTTTCTACAATCTGGTTTCACAAGTCATACCCCATCATATCTACCACATACTATTGGATACACATTTGATTGGGGAGGTGGTTACACATGAACGTAATCAGCAAGATGTGTGGATAATTGGGCTCATCATAAAAGCTGGCCATCTCAATCCAAATGTAACACAAAAAATTGATTTTGAAAATTTGTTTAAAATAATACAAAGAAGCAAAATGAACTTTAGGGAAAGATTTTTATAAATTTAAAATACAGTGATATCTCAATTCACTAATTTAGTTCTTTGCTGGATTCTGGATTCATGGAAGAAATTGTGTGACCAGAATGAAGGAAAGAATTAAGTTTGTGAATTGAGGTATCACTATACATGAAGACAAAAACCACATTACATATCTTATAAGAGAGTATGCAAAGTTTATGCATCAGAAATTTTATAACAGCTGTTATAGGAAGAGAAGCAGAATCAGGATGGGAAATAGGAATAAAAATTTAAATTTACATATTGTATTCTCAACAAGGAGAATGCAAGTTGAATGTAGTTTCTACTTATGTAAACATTCACATTTTAAAATAATGTTAACTTGACATAATGATATGCAAGTTGGTATGGGAAGAGAGAGGTAGACTGAACTCCATTACTTTCTTAGGAGCATGAATTTCAGGGATCATGAAACTTCCCATGAAAGTTTTATTTCAGTTTCTGTCAAATAGCTAATGGTAGTCTGGAACTTCAACAAATGGCCTTTGATTAAAAATTCTTATTTGTTGAAGATTGGCCAGCGTTTAGGCTCATAATAAACATTTGATTCTTAAGAATGACTTCCTGTATTTTGAGTTCAATTTCTTGCATTATGAACATGTAAAATTTGTAGAAAATAAATGTAAGTGACACACTTCACAAGTGAAAAGTTCCTGTTTAGCCTTTAAGTTAATTTTGGTCCCATTAAACATCATTCATGTATTTATTTTGTAGGTCTTTCCTTTTAAAAAAATAGAAATTAAGAAAGTATTAGAAAAGCAAGAGATGTAGCTCAGTAGTGGGACACTTCTTGGCATGTATAAGACCCAGGGTTCAATCTCCAGCATTCGAAAAAAAAATCATGAGTTTTGAGGACATGAATCTGTAAACTTGAACAATGTTTTGTTTGAAGCTACTTCCTAGTTATGTAAAATGAAAATACCTTTTTTGTCCTTAAAATATTTAAATAATACTTTTGAATTTGCATTGTTTCTGTTTTATTATAAAGTTATGGCTTCACAGAGAACTAAAGCAGAGGTTACACTAATTATTTATGCCCATATAATGTTTTATTTCCTCTGTGTTTTTAAGCCTCTACATAAAGGTCCCTTTAAAAAATCCCTTACTTTGACAGTTGGCAAATAGTCAACACTGAACCAACTTCCTGCAAAAAGGCATTATTTTGCATGTCCTTTGAGACTGGAAAATTAATGTGTAATGTTTTACTTAAGGCTGTAATTAAGTTTAAATTAAAATTCTTTGGGTTTTTAATAGAGGAGAAAGAATTTTGGTGCCTTTGTCACTTAAATGCAGTATTTGCCAGCCTGTCTGGGCCAAACTGTTTCCATTTATAGATGCTTAATATTGTTGTTTTAATGTCGGCATTTGGTCTAGAAACTTTAAGGAAACTGTTATTTTGTTCCTACTGTCCATTACGGTTGTTTTATTTCAGTTTGTGTTATAGATATTATAAAACAAATCACCTGTTGTCACTTAGTATTTACTCCTTTCTAGAAACTGGAAATGTACTATTTACTCTTTCCTAGAAACTTCACTTATGTTCACGACAAAACAGGAATCACGTACAACAGTTTTTCTTTATTCTCCACGGAACTGAAGCTAGATGTATTTGCAGATAGCACTTCTCAGTTACCCTGATCTACTATCTCTGCCTCCCGGGAACATGCTGGTTCTGAAGAGCAATCCTGTGGCAATGAACATTCATGAAACAGGCTCACCAGGAAGCACATCCTTTGGAGGACGGAAGGTCTCTCCACCATTTTGTTTCCAGCTTGGATATACACCCCCCCGGGGGATACTATTGTACAGAAGACCTGCCATGCTTTGGGACTAGATATTCCCCTAAAGCATCATGCAGCCCTAGGGTGGCTTTTTCAGAGATGGCTGAATCTAGAGTATATGATGCTGAGATTAAGGGCATGTGATTATTAATCAGTACCCTGACTGGCTTGGCACCACTCTAATCTCAGCAGTCTAGATAAATTAAAAGGGGTAGGAAGACATTGTTAAGGTTCCCTTGTTGCTTTTGTTACCTTGTAGGAACCATGAACTGTTTCTACTCTGCAAGGCCCCTCTTCCATGTGCCACTCTGCCTTGTAGCCAGCATATTATGGACTGAAACCTCTACAAACTGTGAACTAAATAAACTCTTTCCCCTGTAACTTTGGGTGTCGAGTGTTTTGTCTCAGCAACAAGAGAAAAGTAACTACGACAATACTCCCCAGAAATTGATGTTCATAGGGCATGGGCTCGGTCATTTGCAGATTTTTCCTTAGAACCTAATAATAATTGTTTGGGGAAATCCCTGCAATTTCATAGAAGCTGTACCTGTCCTCCACAATTGTTTTGGGTTTTTTGGCCTTAAAGTTGGTGGGGAGGTTTGCAAGGAGCCAATCCGAACTCAGTTCACCTTGCTGCTGATTGGCTGCTTAGATCAGATGAACAAGGTTATCTCTGTGAGCCATGTGTTTCTTGATTTTTGTTTTCCACCTTTACCGCTAAAAGTTTTAGCTTTTGGGAGTCCTGGCTGTATACAGAGGTGACTGATTTAATCTACTTCTATCCGTGGGTCTTGATTTGTCTTCTGATCCTATAATGCCTATTAAGGACTGTGCTCAGGACACTAAGGATTATCACATGTCCCTACAAGATATTCTGACTCCCAAACTGATGTGCCCTTTGAATTTGAGCTTTCTCATTATTTCTAAGTTTGCAGGATATTCCAAATTTTTCTACTACCTCAGTGTTGTTTGCTTCCTGGAGCCCGCTTGGGGAACAGGGTTCAGGGGGCCCGGACTGGGAGGAGAAGGAGCGGAATCACCATGCAGGTTTGGGGAGGTTTCGAAAGCTTCTGCTTTATTCAGGAAGTGCCAGGTTTATATAGGGTAAGGTGGGGGTGGAGCCAGGGTGGCACTATTGGATCTCTATTGGATAGG
>NW_022949465.1:0-263 GCF_012274545.1 Fukomys damarensis | reverse complement strand
CTGTCCGTTGCCTCGGTGTCCCCCACCCACTAGAGACTAGGGTGTGTCACGCCCTCGACTGGTGAAGTGTCCGACCCACCCAGACTCTCAAGTAGCCGGAAAGGTTGGGTGTTGGGTATGTGCTCCAAGCGCCACCCTCTCGTGAAGCCGAGCCTTCGCTCTTTTCTCCCAGGCTTTCTGCACTAAGCCGAGGAGAGGGTCAGTAGCGCCTAGCCACTCGAACATCCCACCGCACCCTCTGGTCTTGCAGACATAGGTGCTGG
>NW_022949464.1:0-207 GCF_012274545.1 Fukomys damarensis | reverse complement strand
CAGAGGTAGCTGCCTGCTACCTTACTGGACATCAAAGGCACAGTCATTGCCTAAAAAAAAAAAAGTGTAACAGTCCCCTCTGGAAAGAAAGGTCTCTCAAGGAGCAGGGGTGAGAAATTTACTTTTCACTCTGTCCCTGTTTGCGCTTTTTTAATAAAAGAATTTTGACAGCAGTTCTTTACAGTAACTTCTTATTCACTCTAGTTT
>NW_022949463.1:0-214 GCF_012274545.1 Fukomys damarensis | reverse complement strand
TTTTTGATCAGCCAAGGAGATCACATTCATCATTATCCCCCCACCCCAACCAAAATCAGTGTTGTAGAACTGATTCTGGCCAAGGAAATTGGTTAGAAAAATATTTAGGACTGAGCCCTATTAAGTGGAAGATGGAGGAAGCCCAGTATTGCCTGTTCTCCTTACCAGTTACTGTTTAAATTTCTCATCCTGTAGCTGTGTGCAGTGATACACA
>NW_022949462.1:0-225 GCF_012274545.1 Fukomys damarensis | reverse complement strand
GTTCTTAGGATGCTAAACTCTCTCACCTGTGCCTGCACCTGCTGGTCTTAGGGCTGCCCTCTGGTGTCACCCAGAACTGGGCTGTCTCAGAACTGCTTCCCCACGGCTCCTTGGAGACTTGAAGACATTCTTGTCTCCCCTCAAGGACTCAAAAAACCATGCATTCCTTTCCTCCCATTCTTCCTAACTTGAGGGTATCTAGTTCCTTCAGTGCCTCCCTGGCTC
>NW_022949461.1:0-222 GCF_012274545.1 Fukomys damarensis | reverse complement strand
TTTAAACCGCAGAAGCTCTCTTCAAAGAGCGTTTGGGTGCCAATGTCAAACTGAACCTATCCCTAAGTATACAGAGTTCGGGAGGCTTGTGTGCACTCAGAGCTGCTACTCACTCTCTTAGTCCTGAAGGGCTTCTCTGCTAAAAGTGCCTCACAACATTGTTTCAATCTCTGCCAGCCAGGCACCTACAAACAAAAAGGAATACAGTTGTACTCCACATAA
>NW_022949460.1:0-476 GCF_012274545.1 Fukomys damarensis | reverse complement strand
TCAGAATATGATTAAGTTGGTGACTATTAACAAGAATTATAGAATGTAAATTGAACACTCTGCCTTTGTTTTAATAGTATGTTTCTCTGCTTTCAAAGAAAGCAGAATAGGAAAACAGAATCCAGAAGGCCGCTGCTGATTTCTGTATCCAGTGTCTTTCATTTGAAGTAGAAGACTGAAAAGAGACAAATTACAAGTGGAAGTATTTGAAATTAGTTCTGATATAGTGTTGTTTTAATGAGAGCTTTCATTTCACCTGGAAGACCTTCTGACTGTACAATAAAAATGTCAATTCAAAAATAACAACAACAGCAACAACAGCAACAAAAGCAAAACCCTTCTAAATCCTACTTGCAAATTTTCCTGCATGCCAGATACACTCTGCTAACTCCTTTTTCTCCTTCTGAGATTTGCCTATCCTTATCATTAAAACATAGTAACAAAAAGAAAATAAAACTATTTAAACATGTAAGGAG
>NW_022949459.1:0-557 GCF_012274545.1 Fukomys damarensis | reverse complement strand
CAGTGCTTCTGACTGCTGTAAAACATGTCCATCTTCCTTCTCCTGCTCATGCCTCTGACCAACCGCAGAAGAAAGACTCCTTTGAAGAGAGACATCATCCTCTTTGATCCTCGGGCTGGGGAAGAGTTGATTTTAAGAAGAGTTCAGACATTTTATTGATGCCCATCACAGTATACAAAAGCTATTGGGGGAGGATCCTCGGAGGGGAGCTATTTGGAATAGCCATTGTCTCTTTCTTGCATGGACAAAATTCTTGATTTGTGGACTAATAAAGATGTATTAATTAGGTATGATCACTTTCCTCCTTTCTAGAAATCCCTAGTATTATAAGTTATTATAAATTAATTTTCTATATTTAGTTCTTCTCAAAAACACATTTTACTCCTTTGATCAATTTTAGGATATTGTAGTGATCCTTCTACTTCTTTTTTTGAGCTTTCAACAGAGTATGAGTGATTATTTTTCAAAAGTTGAAGTTTTCTGTCATAGAAATCTTCCATTTTTGTTCACACTGGTGCCCCTCCTTAGAAAATGATTATGCATTCCAAGTACTTTGC
>NW_022949458.1:0-209 GCF_012274545.1 Fukomys damarensis | reverse complement strand
ACACATGGCAAACACACTGACACCATCTTTGCAGTACTTAGAGAACAGAAAGAAACAGGGAAGGCTGTGCCTCATCTCTAATTTTACTGTAATTATAAATTTAAAAGCTCAATCTGTAAATACTTTCACATTTTCAGGAACTGGACATTAGGACCTCAATATATGAATTTGTAAGGAGACAAAATTCAATTTATCTAAAGGGGTGGTGA
>NW_022949457.1:0-232 GCF_012274545.1 Fukomys damarensis | reverse complement strand
AGGGGAGAGGAGGGACAGCAGGAGAGAGAAGCGGCCCTCTGCCCCCTCCTTCCCTCTGTCCCACACTCCAGTACATCTGAACAGAGCGGCAACCCTGCAGGGCATCTGTGTGGGACTTGGTTGTATTGGCCATTGCGTTGTAACCAGTATTTTCAACTTGGAAACATCGGTTCCCAGCTCCCTCAGCAGGAGATGGGCCTTACCGAGTGGCCACACTGGAGCGGTGCCCAAG
>NW_022949456.1:0-413 GCF_012274545.1 Fukomys damarensis | reverse complement strand
TGCTTGAGGCTTTCCCCTAAACTAATATTTTATTAGTCTTTATAATGAGATCTGCAAACAAACCCTCTCCTGAGATCTTGTAGCAAATGATTTATGCATGAAAAAATAAACTACAAGTATTGTCACTGTAATACCCACTTTTCTGTACACTATATTATGGGAAAGTAAATCACTTGATTACATTTGCTAAATCCTTTTAGAAATTAAGGAATTGGACCACTCATCTCATTTGCCCTTTGGGGCACATAGCTGTCATTTTGTTTTCTTGTTTTAATTATTTGTTACTTAAAGCTAGTCTATATTTTTTAAGCACAATTTATGATCAGTGGCTCCTTGAACAAATCTTTAAAGTCGTTTGTTTTTACCATGATGACATCAGATTTTAATAGTTTTGATTTTTAACATTGAAAGTC
>NW_022949455.1:0-201 GCF_012274545.1 Fukomys damarensis | reverse complement strand
AGACTCGGTCCTCATGGAGCTGACAGTGGGGACAGGCACGGAGACACCGTGTCAGGCTGCCCTCAGGAAGGCAGAGAGGGTCACACCCCTGAACAAGGTCTCCCTCCCATGGAGCCTCCTGTCAGGCTCTCAGGGTTACCTGAGCCAGGACTGCCCTATAGCGGGTGGGGAGAGGGTGGGGCTGGGGCACGGGCAGATGGG
>NW_022949454.1:0-837 GCF_012274545.1 Fukomys damarensis | reverse complement strand
ATCAGAATATTAGAAATGTTCCGTAATCAGCATTGAAAACAAGCTAACCAAAAGAAACCTGCTAGCCATTTGCGAAGGATTTTAATGAGTTTCAGTAACCTGAAAGAAGCTGTGAATCACTTCTGATATTGATTTATTACTAGCTCTGGATTAGACAGAGGGCCATTAGATGCCTTCAGGCATAAACTCAATGACTGTATGCTAAACAGATTAATACAAAGCTAAAGTCAGCGTAATGAGACAGAATAGAAGGTTTGCAAAGCTATCAACAGAATGCCTGCCCCTTTGATTTCTAAAGAAGTATTATACAAAGATTCATAGAAATATCATTTAATGGCTTTCAAATTCTTCATTTTGTTTTTTTTTATAGAATCAAATTGAAAAAACATTTTGTTTGTTGATAAATATATGTGCAAATTTGTACACAAATATCATTCTTTGTTTTTATCTATTAAATTGATATACCATAAATTTCCTTTAAGGATTTTAATATGAAACCTACTCAAAATTTCAGCCAGTTGTATAAAACCCTTTGATCAGTGATAGTTTCCTGCTTTCTTCACACACAGAAAGCCCTCTCTTGCATCTGTGGTTACAAGCTTTTGTGGGTGCTCGGTTGCCATCCACCAAATACAGATAAATTGGATCAGGTTGAATATTTAGAACATTTCGGTTTTATGTAATACATTTCTCTAAGTATTATGACTGGGCCTAGACACCGTCAATATGCTAGTTTCTCAGAAAGATGAATGACATCTTGATGCTTCAACATCATCCACTGAAGGAGACAGGTAGTTCTCAAAATGTGACCAATGAGATGGAATCACCTGGACAGTG
>NW_022949453.1:0-731 GCF_012274545.1 Fukomys damarensis | reverse complement strand
CACTGATGCATCTTGCTTTTTAGAGTTGTGCTACAGAGCCTGGATGTCAGCAAGCTGTAATGAGTTTAGGGATTTAGTTGAAGGCCAGTTGGTGGCTTATGAACATCATTTAGCTCCTTTTAGGAGAGAGGTTGGTCAACCAGGCAATAGGCTTTCTACTGATGTCAGTCGCTGAACATTCTTCACCACTTAGGTGAGGTGTATGGAGCATATGATGTTTAAACAGCGTGGTTTTATATATGGGTGTGTGTGTGTGTGGGTGTGTGTGTTCTTGTGAGACATTTAAGCCAAGGCAGTCTTGGGGACTGAATCCCTAACCTGTGGAAGATGCTTTCTCCAGGTAGTCAGGACTGAATCAAATTACAAGACACCCAGATGCTTTCCACTGCAGCAGACTTAATCGCTTGCTTCGTGGTGGGGAAAAAACCCACTCATCTATCACAGGAGAAACTTTGTGGTCTGTTTTTCCAATACACAAGATTAAGCAACTTGCTTAAAGTTACTTTAGCTAGAAAATTTGGAAGCTGAAATTTAAACCCAGGCCTGTCTCAGCAGTTTTGGTGGGGAGGCCACAAAATTTAACAAGTCTGCTAGAAGCTGAGAAAGTTGAGGTATGCGAGCTCTGTGGGCTGCTTGGCTCATTACAGGCCCTCTCATGCCTTTTTGCAGGACATCCCTCCCTCCCCAAGCCCAGCATCCACTGTGTGATTTGTTTTTTCGCTTTTTTTTTT
>NW_022949452.1:0-2385 GCF_012274545.1 Fukomys damarensis | reverse complement strand
CCCAAAGAGTGGGAGATCATCGCAAAATTCCATTCACATCCTTCCAGGGCTTTTGGCACCAGAAATTAGAGGATGGGAATTGAGCCAGAGACATGAACACCTGAAACTAGGCTTTTATTAGGGGGATGGCGTATAGAGGATTTGGTGCTGGGCTTTCTCAGACAATGAGGAGATCAGCAGGGCAGGGGCTGGCTGGGTGAGGTTTTATATGGACAAGAGGTCATGGAGGGAGCATAGTGAAGGTAGATGTTTGTCTGCAGCCAGAGGTGAGGTTTAAATCATTGGCAAGTTTAAATTTCCCAGTGGGAAGGACTAGAAATGGGAGAGCTTTGTGGTAGGAAAGTTGGGTCTTTGTTTCTCCAGAGTGATTTATTTTCTGCTGGGAAGAGCCATTTAGGATGTGGGGTTAGGGCCATTTTATCTAGCAGGGAATTCTATCACATTAGGACAGCTCTCTCTGTTCTGTATCAGAGAAAACCAACAAACTCCAGTGGACATGACTCAAATGATCTCCCTCCTCTCAGAGGTAGAGACTATAATAATAACATAAACAAATAATAATTATTATTTATAGAGGACGGTATAGTTTGAAAAGTCTTCTTGTATATACTGTATTAGCTCGTCTACTTCTCATAACTGTCACAGAAAATAAATGTTATGAATTGTAGGAGAGAAACATTTGACAGAATTCCAAAACAAATAATTTTTGGTCAATTGTATACAGTCATTTCAGATATTGAAGGACATGGAAAGATAGTTACTTCTTCCTATGTGTTGCGAGGCCAAGAAAAGTTGATGGTGATGATTTGTAAGAGGGAAAATCATTCCAAAACAGGAAAAGGAAACCTAAACAAGACCAACAAAATTAAATAATCCAAAGTCAACAAAGCCACTGAAGAGCAAATGCTGTCCTCTAGGTTCCAAAGCCCACCTATGGCATTACAGAGTCATTGGCCGTGTTCTGTCTCAGCAATTCTCTGTTAGAGAAATGAGAAGAGAAGATAGAGGTGATTTTGCACCCCATCCATGAAGGATCCTAATAATGAGAATGTCCTACCCTAGAGAGAGAATGATAAACTTATTAAAAAAATTTCTCTAAATCCTTCTGAGGCCAGTTTTCCAAATTTGCTTTCTAGTATTCATGTTGGGTCAATTTGACACCTTTCTCTGAAAGGTTTAAGTTAAGATGTGGAAAAAAAATAAAAGCCTTGATTTCAATGTTTGTGAGCATAATTTTTACAGTTCTCACAAGAAATGGTGGATAGAAGTAAGCTCTGATACGCTGAATAACAGAAAGCTCTTAAAAGATGAGATAAAACACAAAACAGTGTCAGCTTCTATATATAGGACCTAGTACTGGCATGATCAGAGAGAAAAGTTGGCTAGCAGTAGATTGGAATAATAAAAGTGGGAAATAAATCAGTTGAACCTTAGACCACAGCACAGATTGCCAACACTGATAAAAATTTTAAAGTTTTTTATAAAAATTATGGACCCACCAATCCACCAAATGAAAATAAAAATCCAAGGTGAATAACTACTAAAATAAGAAAAACCAGGGACAGAAAAAGAGAAATTGCTGAAATACAATCACAATTTAAAAAATAAACTTTGGCAAAAAGAAATGTGTTACAGAGAAAACAAACAAGAATAACTGATTACTAGTTAGAAACAATGCGAGTCAAAAGATAATAGTATGACATCAGAAAAGTGTTGAAGTGAAAAAAATCTTTCACACATTAATGTGCACTACTGATATTTTCAAATAAGAGCTTGAAAATTTGTCTCTACCACATGGGCACTTTAAAAAAGGGTAAAGAAAGTGAAGGAATTTTGCAAGGAAATTTTGCTTCCATAGTTCAAGCTGTACTTACTATGGGAAATTCCCTTCTTGAAATTTTCTTTGTTCAACATGTCTGGGTCTATCCTGCCTCATCCGCCAAACATACACGAGCCAACTTCCTCCTCTCAGAAATGTCTTTGTCTCTAGAAGAGTTTTGTCATTTTACTAGGACATAAATGAGAGAGAACCTCACAGTTAATTACCCAATGACACATTGCCAATATTTTGTGTGAGCCAATACCATGATTGAGCCCACTTGCTAAGTATTTAATTACTGTAACCAATGAATATGTATACCAAAGGTGCTTCACTTGTAATGCCCCCACTTAGAATGTATATCTTCTTTGTTCAACTGTTAGGGCCAACCTCCCATGTGTGAATGCAGGCTAGCCTGCTGGTGTTAGTTAAACTTTTGCTTTGTCTCCATGGCTTCTGGTGTGCTTCCATCCTCTCGGACTAACAAATATGAGCCATATCAATGAAATGGGAGTTTTGCCATTTCAAAAGCATTTCAATAGAAATGAAATAATGCCACAAAAAAA
>NW_022949451.1:0-2113 GCF_012274545.1 Fukomys damarensis | reverse complement strand
CCCATACATAAATTAGTAACTCATTCTTTTTTGTAGTATTCGGGATTGAACCTTCACACCGAGGTATATTCCTAGTCATTTGTCCATCTTTACTTTGAGGCAAAGTCTTGCTAAGTCACTAAGTGGCCCAAGCTGGGCTCAAACTTGCAATCCTGCTGCTTTAGCCTCCCAGTGTGCTGAGATTACAGGTATGTGCCACCATGCCTAGCTAATTTTGTTCTTAAATGAATAAATAAATAGCCTGAAACAGAACATGCAACATTTGAGGCTACCCTTTTAGGCATGAATTCCTGGGTAATGCAACTTATTAACTATGGGAGGATCTGCCTGTACAGTCAGTGGAATGCTGGATGGACACTTCAGGGCAGCCGTGGTGGTTTTACACCTGGGATTACCATCACTAGAGGGATCAGCTTTGACTTCAGGGGTGACCTTTGCTGATGTCCACTCAGATATCTCCTGACTCAAAGACTGAATAAAAGTGAGCTCAAAGGAATAAGCAGTCCTGGAGTTCAAAAGGGAATTTCCTTGTGGTTCAAGAGTCAGTGAAATTATCACAGGAAAATGTGGGGAATTAGCATGGAACAATATTCTGGTTTGATAGGACATCGCTTCCCAGTCATGCTTACATTTCCCTATCGGTAAATGTGCCATCATTTAGCTAGCACAGCAAGCTAAATGAAGCCGGCTCTCATCCTTAGAAGAAAGAGAAAGAATCAGTGTTTGTGTGGGACTCAAAAGACAGACAATGCAATGGTTTAAAGCCATTGGCTCATTCATTCCTTGTTCATTTATTCATTGAGCAGTTACTCAGTAGCACCAATCATAAATATGATGCCCCATGCTCAGCTAATGACACACAGTGGTGAGCCAGTGTGTTTGCCCGCTAGCCTCATCACACATGGAGTCTAACCCAGAAGTTATAAAATTAGCAGTTACAAGTGCTCCAAGCTGACTCGCCACGTGGAAGTCAAAGAGTCAAGGGATGCGGAGCTACTCTGGGGGCTCACAAAGCCACCCTTCTCCAAGGAAGGGCTATTTAAATTGAGCTTTAGGTGGAGACTCTGCAGTGTGGGCCAGAGAGTTCCGGGCAGAGAGTCCAGTGTGCTACCCTTTCGTGAAGATTTTGTTCCGCTAAAATGCTTCCTGCCAGGAACATGGCGGCTTGTCAGCAAGGGGTAACCAGCGAACCTGGGGGAGATGTATAACTCTGAAGACAGCCAGGACACATCGTTCAAATGAAATTCCCATCAATACCTCCCTCTTTGGACTGTAATTAATGTGTATCAAATACTTTTGTATCTTCTGCTCAGATCTGTGCCTATATTCAATATTTCCAGGCATCTTCCAAAGCAGTGATAGGCAGCCTTCCAACAAAAATAGCCATTTTTTCCCTTTCCCTCTTCCATTAGCCATGGCCTCTTGCCATGTAGTCTCACAAATGGACACAAACCAATCAATCACCCTTATAAAAATGTCAAAATTCATCCTTCCCTACTGTGAAATGAATACACTGACCTTAACACAAATGTAGAAATAAATAAAAAGAAATCTATCTCTACCGTGGACCCCTCACTACCGTGCTTACATTTCCACACTCTTCAGTTTGACAAAACTGACATCACCAGGCAAGAATTATTTTTATTTTTACTTTCTCAAAGGAAGGGGGAAAACCTGGGAGCAGATAAATGTTATTTCCTAAAATTTGCTGTTAAAAATTTATTTACATGTAGGCGCTGCCTGTCAGGAAGTGAGATAGGAAGAGCCATTATCTGTTCAGAGAAAGGAATGAGAGACAGAAGGAGTAATTCAACAGAGGGAGGGAAATATTCATTTTATATTGCCTTTTAAAACTAACAAAAGTGAGTTTTCTCAATCTAGAAACCTACTACTAAACCAGGGAGACTGCCTCAGTCAGCATTTACATGGCGGAGGAAAACGGATGCTCTGAAATTGGCAGGTGTCAGCTGAAGTCCTGGCTCTGTCATTGGCCAGGTCTGTGATCACAAGCAGGTCACTTATTCTGTTTAACCCGCACTTGTCTGTCTGTAGGAAGGACAGTGCTATCTATGTCTCAGAGCACTGTTGTGGATCTGTCTTTTTTTTTTTTTTT
>NW_022949450.1:0-325 GCF_012274545.1 Fukomys damarensis | reverse complement strand
AAAGTAATCTGACAACTACCAGAAGCCTCTGATTATGCTATTTGGGTTTCCTTTTTTTTTTTTAATTTAGGAAACAGAAGAAAAAAAAAGGCTAAATGTTTTTATCCAGAGTTCCAGACGTAATAGATTTTGGGGCTTTTGGTGCTCTCATGATTAAATTGTTCATTGTAGTTCCACAGAACCTAAAAATCTCCTAATTCCTGGTGCTAAGAGAAAAACAGGATGTGTGAGTGGGGCATATGGAGACCAAGGAGGCCAGGACAAAAGCAAACTGAGAAAGGCTACCAGAGATACTGCAGACCAAGCAAGTCCCTGCTATCCAGTG
>NW_022949449.1:0-776 GCF_012274545.1 Fukomys damarensis | reverse complement strand
AACACAGGGCCAGGGCCTCAGAAGTACAGAGGAAGGCCCTTGGACTAGCCTTCAAATGGAAGACGGTTGGAGTGCGCAATCAAGCCACAGTGAGCCTGCATTTCCTCTTAGCGGCCACGCACAGAAGGACTGGAACCCAAAAACAGCTGCGAGTATCGTGACTCATACCTTTCTGCATATCATAAACTGGGCACTACTTAGCTGGAAATTGAGACAGCCCTCACGGCTGTCTACTCCGTGTCTATTGCCCACAGCAGGGAGACTGTCTCAAGCCAGAGGAAATGCATCGTACTTGAGAATCCCAGTGAGACACACCACAAGTTCACACAGGTGTGACTATCATACATAAAACTTTCAGACTGGTTCTGCATTCAGGGCACACCCACTCCCAGAAACACTACTGCAGAGGTCTGGAGAGTCATGGAAAAATATGCACTGAGCACGAACTTGCCACAGCCATGGGCCAGGGCCACGAAGGTAATTGGAGAGCCTTGCATTGAACCTCCCCTCCCCCCCAATCAATGATTTGAAGCAATGGGTTCTACCTAGAATGGCCGACATGTCCCACTCCTAATGAACTGCAGGCAGGAGCAACTTGAGGAGCTCCTCGTCACAGTGTGAGACTGCCAGGCCCCTGGATTTTGAGCACAACACAGTTGAGGTTCATTTGGCCATTATTCAACCTGCACTCACACGGTGGCATCCAGTGTAATATTCAGTTCCTCTTGGACACATTGTGAGAACCACCTGGCATCGTTCTCCTTGCAGAGCGATGT
>NW_022949448.1:0-506 GCF_012274545.1 Fukomys damarensis | reverse complement strand
CGGCGGTGGCTGCTGCAGTCAGGAGATGAGCGAGTTCTCCAAGTCTCCCAGGGCTTGAGCCTCTTTCAGGTGGTCCCGGAACAATTTTCTCTTTCCTCTTTAACCGCTTGCCAGTTAAAGACAGTTTCACTGTCAAAATCCCCGCCTGCAGAGAGCCAAAGAAGTGACTTCGTGTTAGGCCTTGAGCGTCCCCCGTGGCGGTCCACAGCCTCCTGCTTGCTCGGGGCTCCCAAGCTGATTGTTAAGTGGGGGAAGGGATCTGGGCACGGTGTGCATGCCCCCCGACCCGGGCACTGGGCATCGGCTGAGCCGATCCAGGCAATTTGGCCACTTAATGACACCCTGGGTCAAAACCTAAAAGCGCTGGAGCCCAGCGTGGTGGCTCAGGCCTACAATCACAGCACTTGGGAGGCTGAGGCAGGAGGAGCTGGGAGCCCAGGTCAGCCTGCCTGGATTGGGTACGGAGACCCTGACAAACAAAATGCGACAAGAGAAACAAGGAGGAG
>NW_022949447.1:0-204 GCF_012274545.1 Fukomys damarensis | reverse complement strand
TTATTTCCATTTTTTCAGTTTCTCACATTTTTTTCCTCTCCCTTATTTCCTTTCCACCACCCTTCCCACTTTCCCTACCCCTTTAGCTCTTTAATTCCTATTTCATATTATTAATTATCTCATTAGGATCCTGTGTACTACTATAGTTTTTCACATCAAAGAAATGATTGGGTATTTCAGTTAAAGAAATCTCTGTATGAACAT
>NW_022949446.1:0-242 GCF_012274545.1 Fukomys damarensis | reverse complement strand
TTCCGTAGGCCCCTAACGCTGGGACCCTGGCACACGTCCTCTCCCAGGGCCTCATCTGGCCCGCGTCCGGTTCATCACCAGGAAGCCAGCTCTGACCGAGAGGAGGGCAAGGCTCAGGTGTGCACGCAGGTGATAGTGGAGGAGGCAGCTCACAAAGCACCACACCTCTGTCACAGGTCAAAGAGGCCAGGGCAGCGCGCTGCTTGGGCCAGCAGGAAGGGGGCACACCGGGTACAGCCCCC
>NW_022949445.1:0-251 GCF_012274545.1 Fukomys damarensis | reverse complement strand
TTCCAGGAAGATGAACAGGTCAGCCAAGGGATAAGAATACCATACTTCTTTTCCATAATCTAATTGATAAAAACAGACACAGAGAATCCCAGTACTCACCAGAATTTTAATGAACTTTTAGCTTATTTTTTAAAAAAGTCTCAAGAATATATTTAAAGAAATCCTTTAAGGAATAGCATCCTTTTTTGCCAAGCTCATGTATCTTTAGCATATAAAAATGACTTCATTTATTAAAATTGGCTTTAAAAAAA
>NW_022949444.1:0-302 GCF_012274545.1 Fukomys damarensis | reverse complement strand
TTTTTTTTTTAAGCATACTCACAGAGCTATGCACCATTGGACACCTTTTCCAGTGTTAGACCATTGTCACTGCCCTAAGAAAAACACCTGGCCTGAATTCTCAGTCATTCTCTACTTCCCTCAGCCACTCCAGTCCCTGATAACCACCACCCTACTTTTGTCTCGGCAGATTTGCCTGCTTTGGATATTTCATACGTACAACTCATGTAATATGTGGTCCTCTGCATCTAACTTCTTTCACCGGCCATAGTGTTTCAAGGTCCAGTGGTGTTATGGGCTGTATCCGTACTTTTTTTTTTTTT
>NW_022949443.1:0-963 GCF_012274545.1 Fukomys damarensis | reverse complement strand
GGGTTGTAGTTGATATGTAAACCTCAGAATATTATATAAATTAATCTCTTCCTCTACCACAAATGCTTTTAAGGTCATTTTTAAAAAAGATTTTAAAAATAGCCTTGAAGTTACTCATTTAAATAATCTAGCAAACAGCTACAGCTAAGTTCTTCTCAAACTTTGTCTCCATCTCAATGCAAGCTATTACTCTGACACATTATAAATTACCACTTTCCTAGGCTTCTGCCATAGCTGCACAAGGCCATTTTGCCAACTCTAGTCACATCTCTTAGTGATCTGTTCAAAACACTTCGGGCATATGATCACGTTACCCACTTCTAACCACTGAAGACTCAAACTCCAATGCCATGAGGTTATTTTTAACTACCTCCCTCCTTGCTGATCTCATCGATGCAGTTCATCTCACCTTTGGTCATTCTGCTCCAGGCATACTGGCCTTTTTCCCCCTAACATTGCCTGACTCTTTCCACCCACAGAAAAGAGTCGATCCAATGTCCTCCTCGCTCTCCTGATGTAACAAGTCAAATTCAAGAGTGTCACAGACGTGCGATTTCCGCAGAACAGCCCTGATTTACTAGATAGTACTCACTATACACTTGTGCTGCACTTTCAGAGTACTGACCTTAAATTTTAAGTAACATATTTAACATAAGCAATTAATATTTGAGATTAAAGTCTCTCTCTCCAAAAGGAATACTAATTCCCGAAAGGCAAGATGTCGTTCCACTCACCATAAGACGTTCAGGGCTTATTACAGTATTAGCAAATATAACTTCTAAGTAAGCATTTTGTTGTTTCAATTTTGTAACTGATATATAAAGTATAAAAATTAAACATATTAATGGCATTGTGTACAATGTTTTGATACATACATATGCTATGTAATACTTAAATATTTTTGAATGAGTGAATTCAGGGAAAAGTGATACTATACATCCCTTATATATGGGTGTGTAAAAT
>NW_022949442.1:0-290 GCF_012274545.1 Fukomys damarensis | reverse complement strand
TCATTTTCTCATATTAATTCCATTTCCTTCTTTAATTCACTTATATTTTGGGTCTTGTACTAGGAAAAATCATGGGCATCTAACCTTCTGCATCTGATATATTTTTCTTAGTAATGGATAGCTCTTGAATTATGTTGTTTAAAGGACATACCATAGTATTCTACCATATCTAACTTCTTCATTAATTCAAGTCCATCTCAAAGTATAGTGAAACAACTTGGACCAAAAGTCAATCAAAACAGGGAGGGGCAGGCTGGTTTTCAAGATAAGAACAAGAGAAACCATCAGAA
>NW_022949441.1:0-217 GCF_012274545.1 Fukomys damarensis | reverse complement strand
TGTCTTTGTAAAAGTATATTCTAAACATATGTAGTTTTGAATTTGAATTCATATACTTCAAGTTAAGGAAAAAAGATAAAGCTAAACTCTGAAAGTACAATGAAAACAAAACTAGCACAAAGAATCTATAAAAATAAATATGAATTTTTCAGAATCAAAATAATTTTTTCAAATGTCCATTTTGTGTGTGTTTAGTGAAGTCAAATCTTGCATCACA
>NW_022949440.1:0-304 GCF_012274545.1 Fukomys damarensis | reverse complement strand
TGGATCTCAACCTGCCAAAGATTAAAACTAGACCCTTATCTTTCACTATGCACTAAAGTAAAACCCAAGTGGATTAAAGATCTAAATGTTAAAACAGAAACACTAAACTTGCTGGAAAATAAGTTAGGCAGAACTCTTGAAGACATTGTCATAGGAAAAGACTTTATGAACAAATCCTCAGTAGCACAGGAACTAGCAAAAAGAATCAACAACTGGGATTTCATCTTATTAAAAAGCTTCCGTACTGCAAAAGAAACCATCAGCAGAACTAAGAGACAACCTACAATGTGGGAAAAAATTTTTA
>NW_022949439.1:0-220 GCF_012274545.1 Fukomys damarensis | reverse complement strand
GATAGGGTCTCGCTAGGTAGTTCAGGCTGACCTTGAACCCACTATGTTCAAATTGGCCTTGAACTCTCAGTAATCCTCTTGTCTCATCCCACTGAGTGCACCACCATGCCCAGCTTATATATTCATGGTTTAAAAAAAAAAAAGCCAGGTATGGTGGAGCATACTGTAATCCCAGCTATGTGGAAGCCAAGGCAGGAGGATCACAAATTCAAGATCAGCT
>NW_022949438.1:0-226 GCF_012274545.1 Fukomys damarensis | reverse complement strand
CCTGCTGGGGATCTTTCCCAAAGAATTAAAAGAATCATACCACAGTGATATATGTGCACCCATTTTTATAGCAGCACAATTCATTAGAGTTAAAACTTGGAAACAGCCCAATCGCCCATCAACTGGAGGCTGGGTAAAGAAAACATGTTTTTTGTTGTTGTTGTTTTTTTTAAATAAATGGAGTACCACTCAGCCATACAGAATGAGAACCTAGCTAAATGGATGT
>NW_022949437.1:0-346 GCF_012274545.1 Fukomys damarensis | reverse complement strand
ATTAATTAGTAACTTCAGTGGCAGAGATTTCAAATACTTGGAGCAAAAGCAAAACAACAAAACACAAATAAAACACTCCTCAAGTAAAAAACCCTCTCCCTGTCTTTGAAGACTGGTCTTGAGTTAGGGCATTTCTTCAACCCTAAACAACTTTGCCTTATGCCTCACCTTCTGATTGCATAGAACCTACAGATTAACAGACATGCAGGCCTATGTTCTTCACCAGTATTTTCTGGTGGTACATCTGATCCTTGACATATGCATTGCCCTCTGGCTTCCTTGATGTGTGAGTCAGCTTTCCATCACTGTGATAAAATGCCTGTGAAAATCAGTTTAAAGGAGGGAA
>NW_022949436.1:0-458 GCF_012274545.1 Fukomys damarensis | reverse complement strand
GTGTCAGTGGCTGCAAGAGGGCCTGAAGCAGAGCTTTTTGTCCAGAGTGAAGGACAACCCAGGCCGACAAGGACCAGTCCTGTAGGACGTGATGAATGCCATCTTGGCAGTGTAAACACCAGGAACTGATGGGAGAAAAGGTTTCCCAGTGCCACTGAGGAGACTTAGGAGGCTGCTGCAGGCCACAGATTTACCCAGTTGGAAGGATGGCGAAAAAGTCTGGAGATGGAGGGTTATAACTGTTCAAAAGTCCTGTGAAATACTTTGGTAAAACTCTGATGTACATGAAAACCACTGACAAAGGCAAACTGGCTGCTACAGTGATTAAATCTCTCTTAATAGGACGCGAAATGGTGAAAGACAGAGCATCCACTCACGCACTTGCTGACTTCTATGATGTGGTCATGAATATGGCTGATGCTCTCCAACCAGTGCCACCCGGACTGAGGGCCAAAAGT
>NW_022949435.1:0-1179 GCF_012274545.1 Fukomys damarensis | reverse complement strand
CGTATCAATAATTTTTTTTCAGTGCTGGTAATTGAACACAGGGCCTTGAGAGTGCCAGGCCAAAGCTTCACCATGGAGCAGGCATTGTGAGGCAGTGACTCACTAATTTGACCAGGCTGCCTACATAATGGAATTGTCCAGGCTTAGCTCCAGAGTGGATGAGATTACAGGTAGGTATGATCATGCTTAGCAAGGCAAATACATTCTTTCATTACATAACTTAATATGCACGCATAAAGCCAACCATTTCATGGTACAGGGATAGAAGGGACCCTTAGGTAGGGTTTCCTGGGTCCTTTTAGAGAGTAGAAAAAAAAAGGCTCTGAGGAAAGCAGTTTTTAGGCAGCTTTGTGGTTTTTCTTCTGAAGCTGATAAGGGTTTGCCACTGCAGGCAACACTGTCTACCCAAGTTCCCTCATCAATTAGCTCAGTAAACCCAAACCCCCAGGAACAAGCCCAACATCCAATCACTGGGGTATTGGGGGTGTGGCGTGGTGTGGAGACAGGGTCCCCACTCCACAAAACAGGACGGGGCCCCAGATTCAATGGTGACCCAGCTCTGGGACCTCACTCCTCCAAGGGGCTTTGTACTGCTTCCTTCTGCATATAAAATTACTTTCGCTTTGCACTGGTCTTCTTCCTCCTATATTGGAGAGAGAAACAAGCCCAGGAAACTTTTGAGGGTGGGCTGGAGACCCCAGACCCATTGGACACAACAATGGGATATCAAAGATAGGCATAATGGAAATCTCAAAGTTTTCAGATTCCTATTTTGAATTTTCGGGGCCCACACACTGGATTATATGGGTGCCTAAGCTTGATAAAAACGGGGCTTCTCTTTTATTTGTTTTGAGACAGGTTCTCACGCTGTAGTTCAGCTTCTCTCCTGCCTCAGCCTCCTGAGTGCAGGGATCAAAGCCGTGAAGACAATGCGCTCAGACAATATGTTTATAATATGCAATGAGTGCAATCTAAGATTATAATGGTCGATTTATCTGGCAGAATAATTCTTTATGGCAGTCCCTCTTTCAGGGAAATGCCGACGATAAGATCAAATTAAAACTGAGGAAAATTGTTTAACGTTGAAACAAACAAAAAAGAATAAAGATTCCTAATATTATTTCCATCGAGGTAGGTAAATTGTCATTACTTCTCTTTAAGACCAGTTCTGCCAACAGT
>NW_022949434.1:0-770 GCF_012274545.1 Fukomys damarensis | reverse complement strand
CTTAATAAAGGCTATCTATGAAAATCCAACAGCCAACATCATATTAAATGGCCAAAAACTGAAGACCTTCATGTTAAAAATCAGGAACAAGACAAGGATGCCCATTATCACCACTCCTCTTCAATATAGTTCTGGAAACATTAGCCACAGCAATTACACAAGAGAAAGAAATTAAAGCAATAAAAATAGGAAAGGAAGAAGTTGTATTAGAAAAGAAAGAAATTAAAGCAATAAAGATAAGAAAGGAAGAAGTTAAACTGTCATTATTTGCTGATGATGATATTCTACATTGAAGACCCATAAAACTCCACCAAAAGACTTCTAGACTTAATTGACAGATTCAGTAGAGTAGCTGGATATAAGGTGAACACCCAAAAATCAACAGCCTTCTTATAAACAAATAACAGACTCACTGAAAGAAATTAAAGCAATAAAGATAAGAAAGGAAGAAGTTAAACTGTCATTATTTGCTGATGATGATATTCTACATTGAAGACCCATAAAACTCCACCAAAAGACTTCTAGACTTAATTGACAGATTCAGTAGAGTAGCTGGATATAAGGTGAACACCCAAAAATCAACAGCCTTCTTATAAACAAATAACAGACTCACTGAGAGAGAAATAAGGGAAAAAATTCCTTTTCCAATAACATCCCAAATAAAAGAAGTATCTAGGAATCAATCTAACAAAAGAAGCAAAAGACCGCTACACTGAAAATTATAGCACTCTGAAAAAAGAAATTGAAGAGGATATTAAAAAAATGGAAAG
>NW_022949433.1:0-209 GCF_012274545.1 Fukomys damarensis | reverse complement strand
AACTGCTCTTGGCCAACGTTATCCTGGACTGGTGTCCCACCTGTCAGCCATTTTATTTTTCTGCCTCACCTCTTGCATGTTGTTGTACTGACTCTAGAATGCTTCAGATCACCTTCACCTTACTGATCAGAGTTGCTCTGGGTCTGACCTGATAACTTGGGCCTGAAATGATAACTTGGTTCTCCAAAAAAAAAAAAAAAAAAAGTTAA
>NW_022949432.1:0-224 GCF_012274545.1 Fukomys damarensis | reverse complement strand
TATACTATTTAGAAGATCACATTTAGTAGGCATGTATTTAGTATTTTTTCCAGAATACTTGACTTGAAAAATAAATGTAAGAATGTTTAGAAGGACATATGGTTCACTTGTACACAAATAAATCATTGTCACCCAAGAAAGCAGCTAATGCTTCTTCAAAAAGAAATATGTACAGGTGTGTGGAAACAGTGATGTGCCGTTAAATGTTTATAAATTATTTTTTA
>NW_022949431.1:0-230 GCF_012274545.1 Fukomys damarensis | reverse complement strand
GGAGGCTTGTGTGCACTCAGAGATGCTAGGCACTCTCCTGGCCTGAAGGGCTTCTCTGCTAAATGTTCCTCAAAACTGTGTTTCAATCTCTGCCAGGCAGAGACCTACAAACAAAACGGAATACAGTTGTGGTCCACATAAGAGGTTTACTTCACTGGTAAACTCACAGAGTAGAACCACATTTCTCTGTGGAGTACTTCACATTCATGAAACTGACCGCTTTCACTTTA
>NW_022949430.1:0-214 GCF_012274545.1 Fukomys damarensis | reverse complement strand
AATCAGATGAGTATTTCCCCTTTGCTCAATTTCTTTTATGCTTGATTTTGTTTTATTTTTAATTAATTAATTAATTTTAATTAATTTTAGTACCTGGCATCAAACTCAGAACCTTGGGCTTGCCAGGCAGGTGGGGGAACAAATGAGCTAAATCCCTGGCCCCCTGATTTTATTTTTTAAAAATTATTGTTTAATTTGGGGGGCTGGTTGAAAT
>NW_022949429.1:0-396 GCF_012274545.1 Fukomys damarensis | reverse complement strand
TCACACCTCAGGCCCTTCCCTCGCAGCAAAGCTGGAAACTCATTCATTCTTCACAGGCAAACCAATTGTGCTTACTGAGCAGAAAATGTTCCAAAAGTTCAAGAGTAGACTAAAAGGAGCTCATTTTATCTTATTAAAGTTGCATTTTTATTTGGTCTTGCAAGCTTAAAAAAAAAAAGACTCTAACTAAAGCTATGTGAATAGAAGTGACAACTAACCCTTCTCATTACAGAGAATGAAATCTTTCTTTTAAGAAGTACATTAATAATAGGCTTTGTAAATAAATCATACTACTTTAAAACTGCAATAATTCTCTGTTTTAAACAAAACCCCAGAGATCCCTAAAAAAAAAAAGCAGCTGCCATGCAGAGATCACCTAAAAAAAAAAAAAAAAAA
>NW_022949428.1:0-200 GCF_012274545.1 Fukomys damarensis | reverse complement strand
GGATGCTTCAGATAGAACTGTGGCTGCAGAGCTCTGTGATGGCTCCATTGAGGTTGTAGATTCGGAGCTGGGTTGTATAGTTGTGGGTCCTTCAGCCATGACTGTGGTGCCAGAGGTGCGGGCTGAAACTGATGTGTGTGGTGAAGTTGAGCTGCTTGCAAAGCTTGCAGATGATTCCACCAAAACTGTATTTTGGGTAG
>NW_022949427.1:0-234 GCF_012274545.1 Fukomys damarensis | reverse complement strand
AATGAAGTTGGGTGCACAGTGTTGGGTGCATATATGTTTATAATTGTTATCTCTTTCTGTTGAATTGTTCCCCTGAGCAAGATGCAGTGACCTTCTTTGACTGTTCTGATCAGATTTGACCAAAAATCAACTTTGTCTGAAAATAAGATAGTTATTGCTTCTTGTTTTTAGTTTTCTTTTGCCTGGAATATTGTTATCCATCCTGTAATATTTAGCTTGGATTTTCTTTCTGGA
>NW_022949426.1:0-675 GCF_012274545.1 Fukomys damarensis | reverse complement strand
AAAAAAAAATCAGATGGGATAGGGAACCAAACATTACAACACAAAGAAGCACCAATGTATGGGAAGGTAAAAACTCTAAGCACTCCCCCTATAATTGGGGAAGAACTGATGGTAGATATGGCTATGGAGAAATTCCAGGGCTGGCTACTTCAGGCCATATACATCAGAGATACCACACACCTTGCACGTCTGGTTATCAGGCAGCAGTTCAAGAAGCAGCCGGACAGTGAGAAATTCTTAGGTCTTGCTGCTTTCCAGTGCTTTATAGATCTGATCCAGCTGATCAGAATCAGTTAATGGCAGAACAAGCTTTTGACTTTAAGTTATTAAAGGAACTCAAACAGAGTATAATGATTAATAGAGCCTAAGGGCCATTTACTTTGGGGATTTTAGACTCTATTGTGGAGACTTATCACTTAAAGCCTAATGATGTGAGACATCTTACCTGCTCCTGTCTGTCTCCTCATCAGTACTTGTATTTTAATGTTCAGTTACAAGAAGAAGCTATGGATCAGGCTGACAGAAACAGATGGGTGATAGGGCTAATATAACTGCACAAGTGTTATCGGGAATGGGACAGTTTGCAAATATAGCCCAACAGTTGTAGTATACCAGTGAGACTTTTGAATAAATGGGACATACAATGAAAAGTGTTTGGCTAATTATGCCCCCCCC
>NW_022949425.1:0-270 GCF_012274545.1 Fukomys damarensis | reverse complement strand
AAGAAAGAAAGAAAGAAAGAAAGAAAGAAAAAAGAAAGTATAAAAATACTGGAGTTCTCAGTTTGTGTTCACTAATTGAGTCATTGATGCTCTTCCTCTCTTTACGTAAATTCAAATGTTTGGCCTGTATTACTTTCCTTCTCATCAAAGAATTTGATTTTTAACATTTTAGACAAGATGGCCATGAGTTCTCCCAACTTCGGTTTTCCTGAGTCTTTCATTATTCTGCTTTAATTTCTCGGGCTACACTGATGAGTTGTTCCCCCCTCC
>NW_022949424.1:0-209 GCF_012274545.1 Fukomys damarensis | reverse complement strand
ACTTATTTATTTCACTTAGGAGTATATCTTCAATATGTATCCATTTTCCTATGAAAATCTATTTTCTCGTTCTAAACTTTGCATTCTGACCATCCATAGATCAGCAAGCAGGGTACTTGGTGTGGACTAGTAGTTAGGATACCTGGCATAGTGTAGTAGCAGGGTACTCAGCATAGACCAGCAGGCAGGTAATTGGCATAGACTCCTTT
>NW_022949423.1:0-213 GCF_012274545.1 Fukomys damarensis | reverse complement strand
TCAAGAGATGCAGATGAAAACAACACTGAGATTCCACCTCAACCCAGAAAGAATGGCTGCTATGAAGAAATCAACCAATAACAAATGGTGGTGGGGTTGTGGTGGGAAAGGAACCCTTCTGCATAGTTGGTGGGAGTGCAGACTGGTGCAACTGTGGAAATCAATATGGAGATACCTCAAACAACTAGGATTAGAAGTCCCATTTGACCCAGC
>NW_022949422.1:0-834 GCF_012274545.1 Fukomys damarensis | reverse complement strand
AAGGGAGTATTTTAGCATTGCAGAATGATTCTTCAGGCTAGATTTCCTTTAAACTCTGAGGTTAATTAAAAGGTAACTTTTTGGGGCCAGGGATTTAGCTCTGTGGCAAGCTCCAGGACTGAGTTCTATCCCCGGTACCAAAAAAAATAAGGTAGCTTTTTGAAAAATTTTTTGCCAAAACTTGTGGAGTCTTCAGTTCAGTGAAACATCAGTCTGAATTGAATATCACAACATAAACTAATTTGTTGTTTATCAATTGGCATATTTAATCATAATAAGTATTCACATAATCATGTTTGCTATTTTATTCAAATCTAGATAATTATCAGTGATTATACAAAGTAAATTCCATATTCTTAGATAGTTTTCTAGGTTCCAATTGGAAGATCCCCAGATTTGCAATTAGAAGACTTGGGTTCCAGACCCCCACCTTTAAAATTTTTTTTTTCTGATACCAGGGATGAAATTCAGGACCTTGCTTGAACTTGTGAGGTAGGCGCAGTGCCACTGAGCTAAATTCTCTGCCCTTCAGTCCCCCTTTGTTATTTATGGACCGGGAGACCTTGGACATATCACTTAACCTCAGTGAACCTGAACCTGAGTTTCCCTTTTCAATCAAAAGGGAATATAGTTGTCCCTCTGTGTATGCAAGGATTGGTTCCAGGATTCCCTCAGGAATCCTGCTCAAGTCTCTTAGATAAAATGGTATATTGGTGTATAACCTGTGCATATCATCCTTTATATTTTGAAACAGTGGCTTTCAATCATTTTGGCCTCAGATATTGGAAGATAGTTTTCTACAGACAAGGGAGAGGGGTTTAGTTTCTTTTTAAA
>NW_022949421.1:0-216 GCF_012274545.1 Fukomys damarensis | reverse complement strand
GTGTCATAAAGAGCATCTATTGAGATAAAAAGATGGAAAAGCTTATATACTTCACAGCATAGTAAAACTAGTGAAGTTTAATGTTATCTCGTTGACTTGAGAACTGATATTGTTAACCAATTATTTTGAACTACTGTGAAAATATATCTAATAAATACTATATTTTAAGCACAGTGATAAGATTCTCATTTCATCAAACATCCTTAAATAATTTAT
>NW_022949420.1:0-306 GCF_012274545.1 Fukomys damarensis | reverse complement strand
ATCACAAAAAGAAAAGGAATCTACTCAGCTCCTCATAATAACTTCTTTTCCCACCTTGTTTTTTCATACCTAGTCTGCTTTTTAAATGCCAAATGGATGTCTGGACGTGACATTATGACATTATCCACCTCTACCCACTCCTCTCCCGAAGCTCTGAGAGGAAGGATTGCAGTTGGAGCAAGGTTGCCTGTGGTGCAATGGAGATGCCAGATGGGGAGGAGAGCTGCATTTTGGGAGATGAGTTCTTTCTTTCTTTGGTACCAGGTATCAAACTCAGGACCTTGCACTTGCCAGGCAGGCATGGAA
>NW_022949419.1:0-474 GCF_012274545.1 Fukomys damarensis | reverse complement strand
CACACACACACACATGGGCTAGGGAATTAGCTCTGCAATTCGGGGGCCTGCCTTGAAAGTGCAAGGACCTGAGTTCAATCCCAGGTATCAAAAAAAAAAAAGACAACAAAATAAGGGCAACTAACAACAGAAATTTTTATGTTTAGCAAAAACCTGATTGAATACCGAAAGATAAACGTTTTATTAGATAATAGAAGACTACACAAATGTGTTAAGAGGCAGACCTGATTTACAAGAAAACACCAGAGGAATTCAGACAGAATGCAGTTATGCAAAACATTCAACTGCAACATTTCTCTCATACAAAAAACTCATGAAGAAATGTTAAGATGTATCAAAGTGAGTTTTGTGGTTCCTTCTATACATCAACCTGATTGGGCGAAGGTGTGGCAGGTACCTGATAAGACACTGTGTCTGTGTGTCTTTGAAGGGGCTTCCAGAGAGCAGCACATGGGCAGGAGGCGGGGTGAAGAA
>NW_022949418.1:0-240 GCF_012274545.1 Fukomys damarensis | reverse complement strand
TTTTTGTTTTGTTGTCTTTTAATATGCTTACAACTCAACTTTTTACTTGTCTTTTTAACTGTTGATTGCTCCCTCAGGGCAGACTATCCATAAAAACACTTTACAAGCGACATCTACGAGGTACTCCAGATTGAGGATAGAGGGTGACTAGTTGCCGCGGACAACATTTTGGTAAATTTTTATGAGTCATCTTGACTGGGTCATCCAGGGCTCAGCCTTTGTTCAGAATTCTTCTGGGTG
>NW_022949417.1:0-790 GCF_012274545.1 Fukomys damarensis | reverse complement strand
AACTTTCTAAGACAGAAATCATCACTCATGAACTTCATGGTATAAGAGCAACGGAGGCAATGTGAGTAAGGGGCTTCTCCACTTAATGGCTTCGTCTCTCCCAGTGAGTCCCTTGGTTTCCCTCTCTCTGGAGAACAATGCAAACTTAGACAGAGTTCACTTTAAATGGGAGATTCATATTAGTTAGCATGTTAGTTGACAGATATTTTTAAAATTAGGAGATTGGGGTGGGCACATGCCTGTAAGTTCAGCACTTAGGAAGCTAAGAGAGTTAGGGATTTAGCTCATTGGTGCTGTGCCTTTCTTATAATCTCAAGATCCTGAGTTCGATCCCTGGTATGAGGAAAAAAAAAAGGCTGAGGCAAGAGGATCAGTGAAAACTTAAGGCCAACTTGAGGTACATAGTGAGTTTGAGTCCAGTCTGAACTACATACTGAGATCCTGTTCCAAATAACAAAAAATGAGGTAAATAATTTTGAACATATAGCAAGCCCAATAATAATTGTGGGGGACCACCTTATTGATTATGCCCAACACAGTCTGTAAGCAGTACAGACTACAAAGACTTCACCCCACAATTGGCTTGTTTTGAGAAAGTCTGTCTGAAGGCTACGTGCAAGGTCTGTGTAACTCTTACCGAAATTCCATTCCCATAATTAGAAACTTAAGTAAAATGACAGGATCGTTAGCTAACTACAGCTCTGTATTTTGTCTGTTCTGTTCCTGATTCTAAAGTGCTTTGTCTTTTCCTTTATAAGCCTGGCCTGTAGCACTATCATGTCCATAGCAA
>NW_022949416.1:0-205 GCF_012274545.1 Fukomys damarensis | reverse complement strand
GCTCAGAGTTTCCTTGGAGTGAGCAATTATTCCTCCACCATACCCGTGTGCCCTGTCATCCTGTCCAGGAGTCAGGACTGAGCCAAAATAACCCTATCCTCGTCCTTTAAGTTGCAGGTGTCAGGCCATTTTGTTCCAGCAATGAGGATAGTGACTAAGCCACCTACTTTCATATTTTTACCTCTATTCAATAGTAAATGCAGAA
>NW_022949415.1:0-203 GCF_012274545.1 Fukomys damarensis | reverse complement strand
CTGAATGGTTCCCTCAAAAGCTGTGGGCCAAATTTTTTTTTCTTACAAGCTTCTAAATTGTGGGATAACTTATGACATAAATAAATAACTAATATAGAAAGGAAAATATAGGCCTACAGGATTATCACACACACACACACAAAAAAAAGTTTGAACATCCCTAAACATAAGTGATGCTATATCTATTTCTGTATCTTTGATAT
>NW_022949414.1:0-219 GCF_012274545.1 Fukomys damarensis | reverse complement strand
CAATACTACATCAGTTTCTTGGAAGACTTTGAGAAGTATTGACATTAATTTTTCCCTAAAGTTATGTTAAATTTGGTGATTAATCCATCAGTCTTGAACTTTTACCAGTTGGTCAGGTTTTTATTGCTGTCTCTATCTCATTGCCTGCTATTGGACTCTTCAGGGTGTATAATTTTCCTGATTTAGTTTTGATATTCCATGCCTATTTCCTTAATGAAC
>NW_022949413.1:0-251 GCF_012274545.1 Fukomys damarensis | reverse complement strand
GTGATTCTCCTGCCTCAGCCTCCCAAGTGCTGGGATTATAGGTGTGTGCCACCACGCCTGGCTGTAATGTGCTATTTTTAAATACCTAAATTTTATTGCCAGAAATGTATCACAGATCTGTTCCATTTTTTGAATTTTTAACATCTCCTGTAAAATGTTTTTAACAGATGAAAGTTACTCTTTCAGCAGTATGCTGTATTATGGAAATGAAGCCACTCTTCTTATTTTCGACCTGTTGTTCTTCTGTGTTG
>NW_022949412.1:0-285 GCF_012274545.1 Fukomys damarensis | reverse complement strand
AACAATTTGAGGTAAAGTTATTCTGTAAATATTTTCATCAGAACTTTTTATTTTACCATGGATAGACATTGGGTTTTGTCCAAGTCCTATCCTGCATTGTTGGGATAATTACAAGATTTTTTCCTTATTTCTACATATATCATGTATTTCATTCATTTTAAATTTTTTTATTGGTACATTTTAGGTATGCAATACAGTTACCTTCTTCATTGGGATTTTATACTTTTACATGATATATCTTGGTTCTTATTTTTTCCCCATTCACCTGCCCTCCCTTCACCTCCT
>NW_022949411.1:0-335 GCF_012274545.1 Fukomys damarensis | reverse complement strand
TTGCCTGCCTTTAGAGGCCAGTATATACCCCAAAACTCCCCAGTTTAGGGCCCAGTAAGGGACCCTAAGAGCTGAGACTTATGTAGGGTCTCCTCTCTTCTACCTGCCCCTCATCCCAGGCATTAAGAGGTATGACTGGTGCATCTGCCCAATCTTTTCAGTTCTCGTTCTGTCCTCCTTTTTCCTCAAGTGTTTAATTGCATCAGTCAGCGTCCATCCCAGAAAGCAGAAAGCATTCTAGGAATTCAAACAGAAGGGCTTTAGGGCTGGGAATTTAGCTCAGTGGTTCTGGTGCCTGCCTTGCAAGCGCAACGACCAGAGTTCAATCCCTGGTA
>NW_022949410.1:0-228 GCF_012274545.1 Fukomys damarensis | reverse complement strand
AGTCCCTTTCTTATTTGATTTTAAATGTTTTAAATAGAATGGTGTGGGAATATGGCTGTGATTTTTTTCCCCCTGTCTCTGGAGGTAAGAAAATAGTGCAGATTTCAATTGTGAGAGCATAGCGCCAAGTGTGAGACTATACTTCAGGGTCAAGAAAGTTGAAAACACTTCAGTATCAATATAACCTAAAGAAAACTAAAATAAAGGAATAAATTGACTTTTCTGAGA
>NW_022949409.1:0-225 GCF_012274545.1 Fukomys damarensis | reverse complement strand
CTACCCGGCTATCTCCAAGGTGTTCTTTTATCTTGCTTTTTCCTTTAAGTCAGCCCAAACTGGGTCTGCAGAGCAAGTGTGTTCCCCACTCTTCACTTTTACTTTCTCTAATAAACTTTGTCACTGTTTTTTTGTTTTTGTTTTTGTTATTTGTTTGTTTGTTTGTTTTGCTTGTTTTGGTCAATTCTTTGTTCAAGATGAAAAGAACCTAGAATCTAACTCCAG
>NW_022949408.1:0-319 GCF_012274545.1 Fukomys damarensis | reverse complement strand
TCTGCCTCTTGTTATCTATAGCGTATATCCAGGAAAACATCCAGATCTCAGCTGTATTGACTTAGGTACAGACAGGCCTGGGGTACTGATCAAGTTCGTAAGTCAAGGGTCCACTGTACTGTGAATAACCACCATTTTGAAACCTTTTTTGTAGGCATGCCTAACCTGACTAATCCCCCCCCCCCAGGTCCTGGGGATTGAACCTAGGACCTTTGCACTGAATTACATTCCCAGCAGCCTGTTTTTAATTTTTTGTTTTGAGACAGGCTCAAACTTGCAATCCTCCCACCTCAGTTTCCCAGACGCTGAGATCACAGGC
>NW_022949407.1:0-2219 GCF_012274545.1 Fukomys damarensis | reverse complement strand
CCCATTTACAAACACTTTATTTTCATTTTCTCATATTTTTTTCTTTTCCCTTATAATCTTTACACTAACCTTCCCACTTTCCTACACCTTTACCCCTTTTCTTCCTATTTCACATTGTCAATTATATCATTAGGATCTTATGTACATATGTGTAAATACCGAATAGTTTCTCTGGTGTGCTTATTTATTTTTTTAAATGTATTGGCCTTAATAGATTAACATCTATCATAATGCAATACAGCTTGTATTGCCTTGATTATATATGCAAAGGCCATATTCACAAAAGAGAATCATGAAAATATTTAGGCATAAATGCTCACCAAAAAGTGACATTTGCAAAAGGGCCCTTAATAAACCAATGGATAGAATGACCCATTTTGTGCATACAGTTCACACTAGATCCCCCAACCATTTCTCTCCTTATTCAAAGCATTTCTGAACAAAGTAGGCAGGTTTACGGTTATGTAGGGTTTTAGCAATGACTTCCACTCAGCAAGGCAGAGTTGGCTATTGCCACAGCTCAATATTCTATGCATCAAAAGTACACACCAACACTGTTTCTATGATATGGGACTGTTTCCCTGTGTGATCAGGTAGCAGATTTATTGGTCTGGTTATTCCTTCTATCTTTAAATCGGCACTGCTTTATTTTTAGTGGGTCAGACACTCTGGAATGGATATGTCTTTCTTTCATGCCATGCTTCTGTTAAATCTCTTATTTTTGGATTTATATAATTTCTTACTCTTCACCATAGAGTTGTTCATAATGTTGCTTTTGATCAAGAAATTCACTTCAGTGCAAATCAAGTCTGGTGATATCTTTATGAAGTTCACGGACTATTTTTCCCTAACATACTAAAATGTCTGGCTTTCAAGAATGATGAAAAATCTTTAGAGATTATAATTATAGTTGACAGCTAAATAATAATTTCTTGCAGTGCTGGAACAATGTCTTAAAAAATTCCATGTATGTGCAAATAAGTATCTGGGCTATGATGCTAATTTTTCCCAAAACTAGGACTCAGAAGTTGAAAGTTCAGAAATGAGAATGGCACTATTTGACTGATCTGGAGATTTTTAGTTTCAAAATAATGACATATGAGAATAATTCCACTGCACCAGAACTAGAAGTTTTGCTTGGCCTCTTCATTCTTCTGAATCATAATAAATTTTGAACTCAATTTTTAAATTTTGAAAATAACTAAAAATACAGAAATTGGGAATATTTTTATTTTTTGATTCTTCTTATTTACATAAATTCAATTAAATCTTCTCTAGGTCTCTTTCATTTAAAAAAATAGAAACATTTTTTCTTTTGTAAATTTGAAATTATTGTGCTTTTTGTATACTGCTTCATACTTCTGGACTTAAGTATTTTCTTCCTTAATTTTCTACAAAGTTTTTATTTTATAAAGTATCTGCAAAAAATCATATAACTAAACTATTATAAATTAACAAATATTCAGTGATTTTCTATTGTCTATTTTCTATTACTTCATATAAAATATTCGTCATAATTTTGTACTTATGATTTAACTTTTCCTCCTTAATATTCATCATGTTACCCTTTTTAGCTTTGATTGGTATTATTTTTAATTCTACAATATATAGAATGCCATTTTTCATTATGAAATATTCTCCATTCTCTTGTATAAAACTACAATAAATAAATCATCTACATTTCTCTTTTTATCATTCATTTACCTAAAAGTAAGTGCATATATAATACATATTATATATTCTCTATATAGATATGCATGAAAATGTGTGTGTTTTTAATATATATGTATGAGATAGATGTAAATTAAAATCTATATACACCAGTCTACATTTCCACCAGCAGTGAAGCAATGTCGCTCTTTCCCCACAGCCCTGAGAGCATTTGTTATTAGTTAACTTCATGAAAGCAGCCATTCTTTCTGGGATGAGGTGGACTCTCAGTGTTGTTTTCATTTGTGTTTTTCAGATGACAGTGATGGTGAATATTTTTTTCATATATTTATTTACTATTTTTATTTCATTGTCTGACAAATATCTGTTTGATTTAGATGCCAATTGTTGCCCTGGATCTTTAAATTTGGGAGGTCTGATTTTCTGTACAATCACTGTGGAAATCAGTATGGAGATACTCCAAAGAATTAGGATTGGAAGCCTCATTTGACCTAGCTATTCCCCTGGGGGGTATCTTCTCTAAAGAATTAGAAGAATCATACCACATT
>NW_022949406.1:1971-2665 GCF_012274545.1 Fukomys damarensis | reverse complement strand
GCGAGGGAAGGTGAGGGCAGTGCCTTTCTTGAAGGTGGGGTCGAATGTGTGTTTCTCGGGACCCGCCCATGGGGGCCTCGCTAGAGTGGGCAGCGACGGGCCCGCGAGGAGGGTCAGCGTTCGATTTTGGGGACGGAATAGGCCCCTCATTTTCCTCCCTGAGTAGTGTCATGAGCGCTAGACGGTGGGAGTCGGGGTTAGTTGGACGTCCAGGCTGAGGAAAAGCGTCGGGGTAGAAGTCCCTCCTCTCGGGTCACGGTTCCTGTTCGTGCTGGGGATAGGATTCCGGTGAGTGATAGGCTGGCAGTTGCTCTCCCTGGCTATCGGCGTGTGGCTTCCCTACTTAGTAGCGGCATGAGATTGCGCCTTAGGCTCTGCCACACGGCCGGATTTCAAGGACTGCGTTCTGGGAGCTTAGGAATCAGGTGGTGGCTGAGGGTTAGGGTTAGGGTTGGTGAGCGTGATCCGGAAGGCATTCGCCTACCGGGTAGTTTGCCTGTGCGAGGGAAGGTGAGGGCAGCGCCTTTCACGAAGGTGGGATGCACTGGGCATTCCCACGGACCTGCACATCGCACCACCGTTCTAGTGGGTAGTGCCGGGCCAGTGAGTAGCGTGGGAGCTCGATGAAGGGGACGGGACAGGCTCCCCATTCCACACCCTGCGTCGCGTCGTGTACATTTTGGGGGGCGGGGGG
>NW_022949406.1:0-787 GCF_012274545.1 Fukomys damarensis | reverse complement strand
TGAGGCTCTGCCACAGGGCTGGATTTCAAGGACCGTCTTCTGGGAGCTTAGGAATCAGGTGGTGGCTTAGGGTTAGGGTTAGGGTTGGTGAGCGTGATCCAGAAGGCATTGGCCTACCCGGTAATTTGGCTGTGCGAGGGAAGGTGAGGGCAGCACTTTTCACGAAGGTGGGATGCACTGGGTATTTCCAAGGACTCGCGCCTCACACAGCAGTGCCAGTGAGTAGTGCTGGGCCAGCGAGTAGGGTGAGAGCTCGATGATGCGGAAGGGAGAAGCTCCCCATTCCACTCCCTGTGTCGCGTCGTCTACATTTCGGGGGGCGGGGGCACCCTGTGCATGTGACCTTCAGTGTTTGGAATGACGAAGGTAGGTAAGTCCCTCCCCCCGGGGTCAGCCTGAGGGTGAGGGTTAGGATGAGGATTCCGGTGAGTGACAGCCTCCCGGTTTCTGCCACTGGGTATCGCTGTGCGGCTTTCCTAGTTAGTAGCAGCATGAGATTTCACCTTAGGCTCAGCCAGAGTGGAGGAGGTCCAGGACCGCCCTCGGGGGAGGTAGGAATCAGGTGGTGGGTTAGGGTTAGGGTTAGGACAGGGGAGCACGACACGGAGGGAATTCACATAGGAGACAATTTGGGAGTGAGAGGTAAGCTGAGGGCAGTGACTTTTGTGAAGCTCCGATGTGCCGTGGTTTTCCCTCGGACCGGAGCTTTGCCGCCTTGACAGATTCTGGAGGGAGGGGCCATCGCCTAGCGTTAGAGCCACATTTAGGGGCTGGATCGGATTCCCGG
>NW_022949405.1:0-241 GCF_012274545.1 Fukomys damarensis | reverse complement strand
TTCTGCCCTAAAGGATGGGTATTGCTTCAAACTGGCTAACTATTCCTCAGTGCTCTGATCAGTGTCACTCTTAGTCACACCTATTTCTACATGGTGCATATACAAATGATAATTGTCATGCAGGATGCTTTGGCTTGATCTTTCACAATTTTCTTTTGTCTTTGTACCAATTCACCTATATATAGCCTATAATATCAAGTTTACAAGTAATTTGAGGATAAAGTGTTATGTTTAAGTAACT
>NW_022949404.1:0-256 GCF_012274545.1 Fukomys damarensis | reverse complement strand
AATACAAAATTAATATCTTAAAAGTGTAAATGAATGAGTTAAAAACAAGCCAATTGTTTTAGACCTACATCATTTTAGCAATAAACCAGTAATATTCCTGTTTATTCCGTGTGTGGGTGTGTGGGTGTGTGTGTGTGTGTGTGTGGTATGCTGTCCATCAGTCTGGACATTTGAAAAACATCTGGTTGAGTTGCATCTTCTTCTTTTTCAGCTTTAATTGAGTCTATCGGTACATTTTAGGGATACAGTACAGTTA
>NW_022949403.1:0-1446 GCF_012274545.1 Fukomys damarensis | reverse complement strand
GTACTACTGTGCACTGGCACAGTGTACAAACTGTGACAGTGTACGGCAGACACCAGAGCTACTTCCGTGATTTGTTCACACCTTTGAATGTCTGTAATACGAGGGCCATTCTTATCTGTGAAAGAGACTTACTGTAATACAGGCTCACATAATTTAAATATAAATATACATAAAATGTGTTAGACAAAGACAGGCAGGCAGGCAGGCAGTCAGCGAGAGGGAATTGGCGCACAACTCTGCGAAGTGTGGTGTGCCTTGTGCTGGTTGGGTCAGCAGGCGTAAGCCCCCAAAAGGGCCAGGGCCACAGTTCAAGTCCAAGGGCAAGAGGAAGCTGAAGTCCCAGGTGTAGGCGATCCAAATTCAGAGCAAGAAAAGCAAGAAGAAAAGTACACAGGCCAAATGGAGAAACATAAAACGGCTCACCTGGGACCATTTTCCTGCTCAGAGCCCCATAGCTACTTTCCATCACCCACAGATACCATCTCGCCAGAGACCTCACTCTGCCCTTTGCCTCTTTCCACTGCAACTACATGGGTTTCTTCCTTGCCCCTCACTGTGCTGAGGCTGCTGCCAGATGCTGCCTCAGGGCCTTTGCACCTGCCACCCCCTCCTGGCTCTCCTCCTTCCAGGCTCTCCTCAATGTCAGCTTCGTGGCGAGGATCTCCTCTCCGACCACCGTGCCCCGAATGGCACCCTCACCCTGTCCTTTTCTGCCTTCTTAACCTCTATTTTTCTGTCTCCTTCGCTATGGATGAATTCCACCGGGCTTCATTATTTCATTGCAGTGCTTGGGTTAGAATCGGGGCTCACTGTTTGCTCAGTGACTAAATGAATGAGCGCAGAAGATGGAACATAAGACTGGATCCAAAGACGGATTAAAGCCCACGCAGACTGTGGTCCTGGGGAAGGATTCGTTCTGGCAAGGCTGAAGCCGGAAATGAATTGCGGCTTTCTGAGAAAGCTGCTGACTACTAAGTAACGCCTTTCAGTCCGCGTAAGGAAGGGGAGAGCAACTTCTTGGAAGAAAATAAATCCTCTTTTGTTGGCATTTTTCCATCAAAAATATTGATCTTCAAGCTAAAAATATTGGAGAGGCGGGGGGAAGGGTGTTGCTGCATCCCAGGGGCTCCGAGGACCAGTCCCTCTTCTGTGCTTAATGAACCCTCACAGCTTCAACACCCTCCTGCAAGACAGATGAAACGAACAAGGTGCGAAGGCTTTAGTAGCAGTGGAGCCCGTACTGGAGCCCCGGAAGCACCGCCCTGCACTACATAGGTGCGGCAGCTTCGAAACAACCCCCCAGCATGACGCCCGGGGCTCTGTCACCCCGCCTCCACGTGTCCGGCTCTCCCTGCTCTGCCAACTAGTCGTTTACTCTTCGCCGGACCTTTGGGGTGGGTTTGTACACAGGACTGCACAAGTGTCTCCCTCACCTCTCACCCCCCC
>NW_022949402.1:0-206 GCF_012274545.1 Fukomys damarensis | reverse complement strand
AACAACACCCAGTTCTCCATCTCCAGCCAAAACCTTGCTATTGAACTCTAGATACATCATCCCGCATCCGTTTGTCCCTCAGGCCCACCTCTAGCATTTTTTCTCATCACTTGGTCCCAAAATTCTATGTCATGGAGTAAGTTGTGTTCCCATTAACCCATAGGACCTTACCATGTGACGCTCAGGCTTTTAAAGAGAAAACTAAG
>NW_022949401.1:0-584 GCF_012274545.1 Fukomys damarensis | reverse complement strand
ACCTTCCACTAATACTGAGATTTAAGAAAGGACAACAAAGGCCCAGAAATAAAATTAACACAAAGAAACCAGGGGCCGCCCCATGGGAGAACTGGATTGAACAGGCTGCTGAGAATGGGCTGCACAGCGAGACCAGACAACCCTCTTGCAGACTCTGCAGTGGCCCAGTCGGGAGGAGGCAGACAACTGAGGAAGAGGGTAATGAAGGCTGAGAGCTCTTTCTACCCTGTTTACCCAGATACCACAGTTACTTTCTGAAAAACAACAGCTAATTTTAGGAATGTGAGATGAAAGAAGTGTCATTTATAGCACAGTGGAGAACAGCAGACCCAAGCATGGGAGCCTGGTGTCTTCAGTAAACTGCCACCTCTGGATTTAGGTAAAGGAAGCATTTGACATTATTAAGTACTCAGTGTTTTTTAACATAGTTTTTTAATGATACATGCTTGCAGCACAGAGTGATCACATTAATCATGAGGAGTTTGTGCATGTACAGGGTACATCTTAATTCTTTTTTTGGCCCTCTTTCCCTCCCATCCTTCCCTGCTCCTACCAACTCTTACTCCCCTTCTCATTTGAAATCG
>NW_022949400.1:0-769 GCF_012274545.1 Fukomys damarensis | reverse complement strand
TTCTTGGGTCTATTGGTCCCTTTGAGGTATACAGGACAGTTATATTCACTGTTACTGTCTTTTTATTTTACTTGACAGGTCTTGTTTCTCATGTTTTGCTCTTGTCCCTGCCCTACCTTCAGTCCCCACTCTCCTACCCATTTGCAAACTTTTTTTTCGATTTTATCATTTTATCCTATATTTTCTTCTGCATATTCCCTCTGTCCTACAATTCCCACTTTTCCTACACCTTAAGCCATTTCCTCCTATTTCACATTGTCAACTTTGTCATTAAAAGAAATTATGTACTATAAGAGTTTATTCACACCAGAGAAACAATTTGGTGTTTAAACATGTGGGATTTATTGATTTCACTTAGGAATATATCACATATAGTGACATTTGGCAGGGCAAGCTAGGCAGTCTGTGCTACTTCTGTTTCTTCCACCCATTGAGCCATGGCCATTCTTCTGTTAAATGTGTCATACTGTCTCAATATCCACATGAGGTGGGTAGGCCTGGAATTATGAGCGAGGAAATAGATATTGATTATATGTATTGGGAGGAGTAGGATCAGAGTCAGTGAGGCAAAGATGAAAGGCCCAGATATCAACTCAGTGTTCACAGAGGCTGGCAGAGTGTCAGAGTGCACAGTGCGTGTCTGGGCTATGACAGAGCTCAGTTATCATAATTGCGGTGAGGTGGCAGTTCGAAACTGTGGTCATGGTTACCAGACAGGGTGGATTGAGGGAAATGTGGGGAGAGCAGCACACCGCCTAGGGCCTCAGTG
>NW_022949399.1:0-213 GCF_012274545.1 Fukomys damarensis | reverse complement strand
AGAAAGATGTTTTGAACTACAGTTGTGGTCCCGGACCTTGATCCCCACCCCCCACTAATTACATTTATGGGGCCTCTGCAGTCTATGGCCCAATTCAAATGTTCAAAGTTTTTTTCCTTGGATTTATAAGCGTCCTCAGTGCAATTTCACATGAATGACACTGGGAAGAAGCTAAACAATGTAGTTGGGCAACATCTTATTTTGAAAAAGCAG
>NW_022949398.1:0-269 GCF_012274545.1 Fukomys damarensis | reverse complement strand
ATCCCTAAAGTGCGGCTGCCCGTTTAAATCGAACCCTTCCTTCCTTAGGTGGTGGAGGACATTCAATACCTCAATTTGGACAGAGGACCTTGGCTGAAGCAGGACGACCGCAGCCTCCATAACCTGTGGATGCTGGGAGTTCCCTGACTCTGGACTCCATATGTTGGATCTGCTCGTGTGCCATAGTTAGGGGTCACTAGCACCTTCCAGTACTGAGGTGTATTTCCTTGTCCCTTCCAAACAGCTCTTGAATTCTCTAATCAGATCAT
>NW_022949397.1:0-223 GCF_012274545.1 Fukomys damarensis | reverse complement strand
TCCTCTGGATTTCTGTTGGATCTGTTGTGACTTCACCTTTTTCTTTCCTAATTGCATGGATCTAGCCTTTTCTTTCCTTTTTTTGATAAGGTTAGATAAGGGTTTATTTATTTTATTTATTCTTTCAGAAAACCAACTCTTCAATTCATTTATTTTTTGTATCCTTTTCTTAGTTTCCATTGCACTGATTTCTGCTCTAATCTTTATAATTTCCTCTCTTGTA
>NW_022949396.1:0-660 GCF_012274545.1 Fukomys damarensis | reverse complement strand
ATAGATTCAGTTAGAGGTTAGAACACAAATGCACTCTGCATAGTTCTTGTGCAGCTTAAACTGCAGTTTTCCCCATGAAACATCTTCTTTCGCTGCTTAGCCCTTAGAAACCAACGGGGTTAGTTTCCTGAATGGGAAGTACTCCACATAGAAAGGTGCTGAAACTCTGTGGCTTTACCAGTGAAGTCCAGATCTTATATGCAGTACAACTGTATTTCTTTTTTTTTTTTTTGTAGGTCTCTGCCTGGTAGAGTTTGAAACACTGTTATGAGGCAATTGTACCAGAAAAGCTCTTAAGGCCTAAGAGATTGCCTAGCTGGTCTGAGTGCACACAAGCCTTCAGAAATCTGTATATGCGAGATTGTTTCAAGTAGAGGTGGGAACACAGACGCCCTCTACAGAGTGCTTCTGTGGTATAAACTGCAGTTTTTCCCAGGAAACAGCTTCTTTCCCAGGTTAGCCCTTTGAAACCAAAGAAGTGTGTTTCCTGAATATGAAGTATTCCACAGAGAAAGGTGCTGAAACTCTGTGAGGTTACCAGTTAAGTCCACATCTTAAATGGAGTACAACTGTATTCCCTGTTGTTTCTACGTCTCAGCCTGGCAGAGCTTGAAACACTGCTGTGAGGGGCTTCTACAAGAAAAGGTCTTATGTCCTAAG
>NW_022949395.1:0-200 GCF_012274545.1 Fukomys damarensis | reverse complement strand
TAGTACAGTACTCTGGAAAGCCTTGTAAGAGAGAAGTAGGAAAATGAGGACTGGGGTTTTGAACATGATGAAACCAGGGGTGTAGGGGTGTATGGATTCAAGAAAAGAATGAGAGTGTGATGGGCACCTGTTCTTGGAGGTGCTCAGTGGCCACAGGGGCCTACAGAGTGGGCTTGTAGGAGTGAACATAATGCTGCCAC
>NW_022949394.1:0-230 GCF_012274545.1 Fukomys damarensis | reverse complement strand
TGGAGGAATGATCCACAACCCTCATCTTTAAAGGAAGTGTGAGGAAGAAGGGGAACACTGATATTATATGAGAAAGCACCTGTGTTCTTCAGTACCACATCAGGGTAGGCTGTTGTTAAATCACTCCTTAAATTTTAATAACACATAGACATTTGTTTCTTGCTTGTCCAGTGTGTTTTCTTACATAGTCATTTTGGGACTCGGGCTTCTTCCACTTTGTGATCTCTAAG
>NW_022949393.1:0-765 GCF_012274545.1 Fukomys damarensis | reverse complement strand
GTAGCCAGTCTTTGCTCTCTCTTGGCTGTAGGGGTCCAATGCCTATAAACCAAATCCTGAGGACAAACTTCCCTAAGCCTCCATTTTGGAACAGCGCCCCTAGGCAGCTGCCATTCTGGAACATTGTCCTCTGGGGCTTTCTTCTCAAAGCAAACTCTTTCACCTTTACAACTCTGAGGCTGCAAACAGTGGGGTTCTGCTGGTTCCCATGATGCCCTCAAACCATCTTTTTCTATTCTCCTGTTCCTTCTCAGCAATCAAGATCTGCTCTGCTCTATCTTTACAGTCCACAGCTTTACTGAAGCTTCCTTTCTGGCCCAACTCAAATGTTTTAAATCATTCTGCTGGGCTCTTTGCTCTTGATTCTCCACAGATCTGGCTAAAAGCCCCCAGCAGTAGCCATGCCACTGCCTCAATATTTGACTGCCTTGAAATTTCTTCTGCAAGATTATTAGTCCACCATCATTAATGTCAGTCTCAGGCAAAGTCTGTGGACATGAACAAATGCAGACAAACTTTCTGCCAAGCCATACAGCCCTTCTTCTAAGCAGAAACCCCTGCAGCCTGGTCTTTATAAGCTTTCTGGTTTTCTGATCTCTGACCTGAATCTCCCATACACAACAGCCTAAGACATTCCAGCCCTACTTTTTCAGCTGGTAGCTCTGAATCTTCCAGCAAAGTCTCTGAACTCGAGCAAAATTCAGGCAAACTTTTTGTTAAGTCATAACAAACATCATCTGGAGTCTAGCAGCCAATGCAGTCCTT
>NW_022949392.1:0-208 GCF_012274545.1 Fukomys damarensis | reverse complement strand
GCCCTCCCCTTTCTCTTTGCTTACTACTGGAACAACTTTCTTCTGCCAGGACCTTCTACCATGCTATTTTTACCTTGGAGCCAGCCATTGATGGACTGAATCCCCTAAAACTGTGAGCCTAAATGTCTCTTCCTTTAGGTTTTGGATATTGGGTATTTTTCCTGAGAGACAAGAAAGCTGAATAATACAAACATATTTTTTAGTATCA
>NW_022949391.1:0-215 GCF_012274545.1 Fukomys damarensis | reverse complement strand
TCTAAGTGACCATGTCTCCATTTTCTGTTAACTTATACTAAAATAGTTTCATTTTCAGTGTACAATCAAAATAGCAGTTATTTTCTGCACACTTTAACAAGGGTAAACTTGTTTTGTTTTTTTTTTATTATTTTGGAGTTACAGAATATTACATTGGATCCTTGATTTTTTTTTTTTTTTTTTTTTTTTTTTTTTTTTTTTTTTTTTTTTTTTTT
>NW_022949390.1:0-267 GCF_012274545.1 Fukomys damarensis | reverse complement strand
ATTGCTAGAGCTATAAATAACCTGATCTTATAAGTGGCATTTTCATTTCATAGAAATCATTTTAAATGTCAGTGGTATTTAAAAATAAATTATGGCGTATATTAACATCTCTCCTTTTCTTAATACTTTAAAGCAGCCACTTCCAAGATTTTTCAATGTTTTAGACATTCCTAAATGAATCTTGTATTCTGAACTCACTATCCAAAGGAGAGTTCTAACCAAGAAACAAGGTAAACATCATATACAATCCAGCAATAGTCAGGTTAG